>NW_026555332.1:22836486-23071199 GCF_029017545.1 Prosopis cineraria | reverse complement strand
AGTATGTTAGGATTGGATATTGTAGATCAACAACTTAAAAGATTGAGTTAGTAGGCAAAGCTGTTAACAGTTTAGAGTAGGCAAAAGTTATGTGGATAAGTATAGAAGGCTGCTAAAGTTCTTGGTAGGAGACCATGTGTTTCGAGGGTATACCAGTTATAGGAATCGGGGAGCTCGATAAGAGCTAAGAAGAAATTAACTCCTGGATTTATTGGTCCTTTTGAGATTCTGGAGAGAATTGGACTAATGCCTACAGGATTGCTTTGCCATAATAGTTATCAGGTGTGCATGAGGTGTTTCACGTGTCGCAACTTAAAAAAATATAAACTTGATCCTTCACACATGATAGAACCGGAGGAGATTAAACTCTAGGAGAATTTAACCTATAGGGCTAAGCTAGAGCGAATTATAGATGTGAAAAAGAAGCAGTTAACGAATAAGACTATATGATTTGTTAAAGTTTTCTGGCAAGGCATGACTCTTGATGATGCTACCTAGGAGATAGAGGATAGAATGAGGTAATAGTATCCTTACCTATTTCTATAGGTATATATATATCTTTTATGGATTTTGAGGGAAAAGTTCTTAAAAGGAGAGGAGGACTGTAACATCTTGAATTTCTTAATCCTAAGTTTAGAGATTAATCAAGAGAGAAGTAGAAGTTAGTGTGGGATTAGAGATTCGAATGATTAATTAGTATTTTTAACTTGTTTGTATGTTATGTGAGTAGATACGGACAAGAGGATTACATTTTGGGTCAAAGCAAGTGCATATGGTGAGAATAAATCTCACTATGCCACGTGCCGTGGCTTGTGCTGCATGTGCCGCGGTGCATAGACCAGAAATGTCCTTTATAAGTTGTGAAATTTTAGAAATTTTAGAGGGAGTAAAATTGAGAAACACACAAGATAGAGAGAGGAGAAGGGCTTAGAAGCTAAAAGTCAAGCCATTTTAGAGTAGTGGAAGGTGATTAGGATCGATAACTGATTAGGTAAGCTGTGTATAACTCTTACCTTTCATTCTACACAAATTTCTCTGAAAATGAGTTATAGGGAAATTGAATCGATAGAATTTGAGGAGTTTGATTCTTTCCCAATAAAAGGGTTATCGAAAGTTAAATTAAAGCATTGTGACTAGTTTAGAGCTGAACGGTAGAGCTTTAAACTCGTAGGCTCATTTTAGCCCTTAGAGAGAGAAAGTTAGGGCAAAAATTAGATTTGAGTGAAATAAGACCAGTTGAGGTGATGTAAAGTAGTAATTGGGTAGTCATGGACTTAAAATGGATAAATAGAAAAGATTTTATGAATGAACATAGCCCTAAGTAGTAAAAATGAATTTTTGGTCAAAATGGACCAAATGACTAAAATATGCCAATGTGTTCAGATTGACATGTTGGATGTGTGAGTAGAGAAAGGAAGCCTGAGACAAGCTTGTGTGATAGTTGAAATCTACGAGTAACCTTTCTAGTGATAGAAGGATTGAGGTAATCGGATAACTTCCTTTATTGATTGTTTAATGTAACTGTATGTTAGTATATTATAAAGTGCGTGAAACGATTTTAAATTGAGCATGTTTTATAGCATTGAACGATTGTTGTGTGAAATGGCTTTTAGTTGAAATAAAGCATTAACATTTGTGATTTCAAATGTACAGTATAATATGTATGTGTTATGTGTAAGAAAGTATGAAATGGTAAATGGGAACTTTAAATGGTTTGGGAAAGTATGATCATAGGGGTGGGAGTTTACTAGAGTGTAGGAGATGATAAAGACCATATGGTAAAGTTTTCTTTGTACCCGTTAGGGTGTAGTGTTGGAGAAGATCTCCTTAGTGCTCATTGGGATACAATGTTGGAGATGAGAGACTCCTTAGTGTCCTTGGAGTTAACAATGCCCCATCGTGTGCATTGGAGGAAACCATAGTCCATATTGTGCATTAGAACATCTTTGGCTAGGTGATTCTATCACTGCAGGTGAGCTCAAGACTAATGAGTGTTCTATGGTGAGCCTATGGTTTCGTGTTGGGGTGATTTGGAGGTTCGATTGGTAAAGATCATGCTAGCATGTTATGTGATATGATGAAATATATTGAGATAACATGGAATCCTTTGTGATTGAAGAAAAGTTGAGAAAGGCAATGAGATATATTATATAAATACTATTTTATGAGATTTTAATGATATACTATGTTTACTTCCATATTGTTGCATGTGATAGTCAATAGGAGTGAGTTATTCTGTTACTAAGATTTTTATCTCACCCCTATGATTACATTTTACAGGATTGGGAAGTAATCAGGGCAAGGCAAGAGAATCTAGATCGGCTTGAGTTGTGAAGCCATGTACTCTAAGTTTATGTAATGAACTAAATTGAGATTGTATATATAAGTGTATATGAGTTTCGATATGGTTGCATGCAATAATTCAATTGAGATTTTATGAAATCTAGCCTGATTATGTGTATATATGTTGAAATAAATCAAAGGGCTATGATTGAATATTTTTGTGTTGAAATGGTTAGTTGTGTTGGTGAATCTTAAGTCAAAAGATAAATTATAATGAAATGAGTAATTTAGGGGCTAAGATTATATTGTGAATATGAATATGTTTGAATATGTTAAAAAATAGCCAATTGGGCTAAGTTATACTAAGAAATGGCAAAGTGTGTAACGTTAGTGAATTGTGGAAATTGGCCGTAAAGGGTTAAATTTCGATATACGAGTATGATTGTGATTAATTTCATTAATCAGCTGTATTAGATCCTTTTAGACTTGGTTTAAGGCCCTAGTGTGATCTAATGAGAGAAAGAGATTGATTTGAGCGCTTGGGTGTGCAAAATTTTCATAAAAAGGAACTTTTTGCACTCGAGTGTCTAAATTTTAATTGGATCATTAGATCATGTCCAACCCTATCTCATAGTTAGTATATAAGCCAAGCTTCATGTGGGCACTTAAATTACTTTAATTAGATGTCATATGTGAAAACAACACACGTTGAAAGTTCATCATTTTTGCTATCAAAATGACTGCAGAAACTCGGATAGGCACATCGCGGCACATAGTGACACATGCTGTGGCACACGGCACAGAGAGGGTGAGCGTGTGGCTCTGTGCCCTATGCCGTAGCACACGGACTGCAAGCCATAGTGCATGGACCATTTCTCAATTTTTCTTATGATGAAATGCATACCATTGGGATAGGAATGCTAGTGGGTTATGTCTATTACGTAATAGAAGAGTGTATGATCTACTTCCACTGTATATTTCTCTAATTGTATTGTAAATTAATTGATTTGCAAAATAAGTCTTTAGTATGTTGAATGGATATAGGGAAGGTTACAAGCACCGTGGCGCATGAAGCACAAACCATAGCTCATGGCATAGTGAGATTTATTCTCACCACGCGCACTTGCTTTGACCCAAAAGCACTCCTATCACCCATATCTATTCATACAACACACAAACAAGTTAAAATACTAATTAATCATCCGAATCTCTAATCCCCCACTAATTACCATCCTCCCTTGATTAATCACTAAACTCGAGATTAAGAAATTCAGGATGTTATAGTTCTCTCCTCCTTTTAAAAATTTTGTCCCCAGAATTCATAAAAGATAGATATATACCTAAGGAAACAGGTAAGGATACTGTTACCTCATTCTATCCTCTGTTTCCTAGGTAGTACCACTAGGAGCCATGCCTCACTAAAAACTTTTACTAATCATATGGTCTTATTCCTTAATTGCTTCTCTTTCACATTTATGATTCGTTCTGGCTCAGCCTTATAGGTCAAATTTTCCAAGAGTTCAATCTCCTTTGATTCTATCAGGTGTAAAGGATCAGGTTCATATTTCTTAAGCTGCGACAGTGAAACACTTCATGCACACCTAATAACCGTGGTGGTAAAGCTATCCTGTAGGCAACTAGTCTAATTCTTTCCAAAATCTCAAAAGGACTAATGAATCGAGGAGTCAATTTCTTAGCTCCTATCCATCTATCAATTCCTGTCATTGGTGTAACCCTTAGAAGCACATGGTCTCCCACCAAGAACTCTAACGGCCTTCTACATCTATCCACATAACTCTTCTTCCTACACTAAGCTGTCAACAACTTTTTCCTGACTAACTTAATCTTTTGAGTCGTCTGATCCACAATATCTGGTCCTAACATACTCCTTTTGCTCAACTCCATCTAGCAACGAGGTGGTGATTTGCATTTTCTCCCCTATAATGCCTTATACGGTGCCATTTGTATATTGGAGTAGTAACTGTTATTATAAGCAAACTCAATCAAAGGAAGATGGCTTTCCTAGTTACCCTTCAACTCTGATACATAGGCTCTTAACATATCCTCTGAGGTCTGCATGGTCCATTTTGTTTGCCTATCTATTTCTGGATGATATGACGTACTAAATCTCAAATTCAATTCACATAGTCCATAAACATTGCTGGCACATTGGTCAAACTAAATGGCATAACCAAGAATTCATAATGGCCATACCTAGTTCTGAAAGCTATCTTGGGTACATCTACTGCACTAACTCTCAATTGATGATACCTCGACCTTAAGCCAATCTTAGAAAAGATTGAGACACTAACCCATTGATCTAAAATATCATCTATCCTTAGTAGAGGATACTTGTTCTTCATAATTACCTTGTTCAATTATCGGTAATTGATGCACAGTCACAAAACTGTCATCCTTCTTTCTCACAAACAATACCAGTGATCCCTAAGGTGCTATACTTGGTCTATGAGTACCTTCTCTAAGCAAATCTTCAATTTGCTTCTTTAGCTCACCAATTTAATGGTGACATTCTATAAGGGGCCTTTGGTATTGGTTCAATTCCAGGAACCAAATCAATTGAGAACTCAACTTTCCTTTCAGGAGTAGTCTAGTCATATCTTCTGAAAACACCTCTGGGAACTCACTTACTACCCCAATTTTCTCGATCCCATCATCATACACCGTGCTGGCAGTAAGAAATACCATATAGGACATCACAACCTTGCCGGATGAACTTCTCAGCACTTTCTATTGATAGGAACTTAGGTGCTCTGAGGATTCCACAATTGCACACAACAATAGTAGTTAAACCACCCTTCTGGCATAATCAAGCGTAGCATTATTTACTGTTGGCCAATTATCACATCTATTCTTCTCATAGGAATACAAATCAATTGATCTTGGAAACTCTATCCTCAAATCGAATTTCTACATTCTGACACCTAGAAGGTGTCATCACTTTAATGAGCACAGAAAATTCTTGTAAAGACAATTTCAATCTATCCACACATTTCTCAGACACAAAAGAATGGGTGGCGCCCAAATCAAACAATGCCTCTACTTTGTGTTTATTAATAGAAATCATACCTCTGATTAGGTTTAGAGATGCTCTGGCCTCTTTCTGTGTAATCACGAATGCTCGGCTGAGAACCATCGATCTCTACTCAGTCCTCTCAACTTTGCCTTCTGGGCATTGCCTCGCTACATGACCTAACTTACCACTCTTGTAGCAAGCTTAATATCTTCTCGGATGAGATTTGTCGTATATGTTGTACTGGGGCATCCTTCCAGTACTCAGAGTTGGAGCTAGAATATCGGATGCTTGCCTCAAAGACTATGGAGGCCTGATTCTCACACCTCCACCCCTTTACATGGACCCTCTATGCACAGGTCGAGACTACGATCCTTGATTAAAACCTCTTCTTCCAGAAGAATTGGAATTGCTCACATTGAACCTAGGCCTCTTTGAGATTCCACCAATAGGACCTAAATGATATGAAAACCTCCCCACACTATCTTGCCTCCTTTTAGCATTTACCTCTCTACCATGCTTAGCTGCTACCCTTAGCTTATAGCATATCTCCTCATCCAAGTCTCCCTTCCTGAAAGCATGAATCCTCTTCCTTCTCAGTTCTCAATGAGACTGGAAAGTATTGATCAAAGAATACTCTCTTGAACTCATCCCAGTTCAATCGAATACCACCAGTTGGCCTCACAGATTCTCACCACCTCTTAGCAATACTAACTAGATGCATCGTAGCCAAGATAACTTTTTTGCTCTAAAGTACAGATTGCCACCTTAAAGATGGTTTCCATTCACTCTATCTACAATTCTGCTTCACCTTCTGTCATACTTCTGTCAAATGTTGATAGGTTGAATCGAACGAACATCTTCCAAGCACGATCAATAGATGGATCAGTACTAAGAATCTCTAGTCTACTACCTAAATTCCAAGATGGTCTTGGTGTACTATATGCTTCCTCACACACTGGGACATTATAAGCTTCAAGTCCCTTTTCTTGCTCTCTACCCTTTAGGATCGTGTCATGATCTTTAATAGTTTGTCTTATGTCAACCACCATATCCCTGAGCTCTTCCAATAGCTCATCACATCCATCCCTTTACGGTTGAATCAGTTGAACTTCTGGCTCCAGATCCTCCTCTATAACCCATCTAGACACTACAATTCTCGCACAAATACTTCTCATACTGTACTATTTTCTCCCCTCCTAAAGACAAAAATGTAAAAGACAAAGGACATCAGGGAAATAGTTGTGTAATGAACAAGACAAGTTGCCATCTTTCTAAATGAATGCATCAATAACAATCAAGTCTCAAAACTCAAGAAACTGATACCAAAATTGTAACCTCCTCTTATATCCATTCAATATAGAAAAAGATTACAATGTTACTACTACCTCACATCAATCATAGTAATCAAATTTTATTTCAAAAGCTTCGGCTGAAGACTTATTTTGCAAAATCATTCAATTCACAATACAATTAGAGAAATACACAGCAAAAGTAAATCATACACTCATCTAATACACAGTGGACATAACCCACTAGCATTCCTATATCAATGGCATGAAATTCATCACAAATAAAATTGAAAATTAGTCCATATGCTGTATCGTGGAGTATGTGAGTTGTGGCATGTGGCATAGAGCCACATGCTCACCCTTTCTATACCATACACCACGACATGTGTCACCATGCACCGCGTCATGCTTGTCCGATTTTTTGCTATCATTTTGACAATAAAAATGAGGAACTTCCAATGTGTGCCATTTTCACATACGACATCTGATTGGAGTAATTCAAGCCTCCACACGAAGCTTAGCTTGTATACTAACTAATGAGATAGGTTTGGACACGATCTAATGGTCCAATTAAAATTTGGATACTCGGGTGCAAAACGTTACTTTTTTAAAGAATTTTATGCACCCGAGCACTCAAATCGATCCCTTACTTTCATTAGACCACACTAGGTCTTGAATTAAGTCTAAAAGGATCTAATACACTTGATTGACCATAATTAATCACAACCTTATTCATATATCATAATTTAACCCTTCTAAGGCTAATTTCCATAATTAACTAACTTATACACTTTGCCATTTCTTGGCATAATTTAGCCCATTTGGCTGCTTCTCAACACATTCATATATAATCATATTCACAATATAATCTTAGCCCCCAAATTACTCATTTCATCATAATTCGTCCCCTGGCTAAGAATTCACCAACACACATTCATTTTAACATAATATACTCAAATCATAGCCCTTTTGTCTCAATCAATACCCATACATATAATCGGGCTAGATTTCATAAATCTCAATTCAATTCATGCATGCAACCTTATGGGACAACTCAAGCCAAACCAGACTCTTCCCTTGCCTTGATCAATTCTCAATCCTATAAACATGTAACCATGAGGGTAAGATAAAAATCTCAATAATAGAATAACTCACTCCTATCAACTATCACATGCCACAATATGGAGGTAAACATAGTATATCATTAGAACTTCATAAAATAGCATTTATATCACATATCTCATTTCATTTCTCAACTTTTCATCAATCCTATAAGATTCCATGCTATCTCATAATATATCTCAACATTATCACATAGCATGTTAGCATGATCACTACTGACCGAACCTCCAAATCACCCCAACACGAAACCGTAGGCTCACCATAAACTAATATACACTCTTATTAGCCTTGAGCTCACTTGTAATGGTAGAATCATCCGGCCAAAGATGTTTTAATGCACAATATGGATTATGGTTTTCCCCAATACACACAATCAGGCATCGTTAACTCCAACACCGTATCATAAAGATACTAAGGAGTCTCTCATCTCTAACACCACACCTCAATAGGCACTAAAGAGATCTTCTCCAATACTGCACCTTTCAAGGCATTAAGGAGAATTGTTTTCAATACCACACCCTAACAGTTATTAAGGAAACCTTGTCATATGTCTTTATCATCTCCTACACTCAGGTGAACTCCCACCCCTATGATCATGCTTCCCAAACAATTAAGGTTCTATTTACCATTTCACATACTTTCTTACACATAACACATACATATAATACTTTTCATCTTAAATCACAAATTTCAATGCTTTATTTCAACTAAAAGCCATTTCACATAACAATTACTCTATGCCATGAAACATGCTCAATTTTAAACTGTTTCATACACTACATAGCATAATGACATACAGTTACAATAAACAGTTAAACAAAAGAAATTATTCAGTTAACTTAACCCTTCTGTCAGTAGAAAGGCTACTTGAGGATTTTGACTATCACAAAAGCTTATCTCAAGCTTCCCTTCTCTACTCACGTGTCCAATATGCCAATCGGAACACATTTGGCACATTTTAGTCATTTGGTCCATTTTGACTAAAAACTCATTTTTACTACTTAGGGTTATATTTATCCAAAGCTCTTTTCTATTTATCCATTTTAAGTCCGTGACTATCCAATTACTACTTTACATCACCTCAACCAGTCTTATTTTACTCAAATCAGTTGCCCTAACTTTCCTTCTGTAAGGGCTAAAATTGAGCCTATGAGTTCAAACCTCTACCATTTCACTTTAAACAAGTCACAAAGCTCTAATTTAACTCCCAAGAAGCTTTTTATTACTATCAAACAAGAATCAAACCCCTTAATTCCATCGATTCAATTTTTTTATAACTTATTTTCAGAGAAATTTATGTAGAATGGAAGGTAAGAGTTATACATAACTTGCCTAACATGTTAATACAAGTAGGACTGGTATTAGATGAAAGACAAAACAAGAGAGAATCAAGGAGATGAAGATCCATGACATGTAACACCAGTGCTAAGGCCGTAGTACCGGTACAAAGGACACTTAGAAACAATGCCAGAACAAGATTTATAATAGGATGCATCAGGAAATTATAAGCAAATGGAATATAGTTTAGTCAAATACTTAACTAGGATAGAGAAACTTAGAAAGGATAAATTATGTTACACGAATAAGCCTAGTTTTAGATTAATATTAAGCCAATCAACTTTGGTTAAGATTAGGTGACTTGTAATGCATAAACTTCTCTTTATTTTGTAATCATCAAAACCAGGGTTCAACATTTCTCCCCCTTTTTGATGATGACAAAATTGAGATGCAATTCGTTAGTTCTCAAGAGACTTTAATCTCTCTTTTTAAAGAGAATAAATTAGGATAAAGAATAAGAAGGAGAACTGCATATATATATATATATATATATATATATCTAAGAGAATTACAAAAAGAAACTAATAGCAGAATATTTAACAATTAAAATTAGTAGGCAGGCATATAGTTTATTTCTTAAAGATAGTACCAAAGAAATCTATTAAGTTATGGAATTTCTTAGTAGTAGGAGGCGAAGGTTTGGCCAATTCTATAGGTGGTTGAAAGGTTTGAGGCTCAAAGGATTTTGGTGAAAGATAGAGCTTAGGAAGCTTGAAATCCTTTGCTCTAAATTTACTAAGTCTAGGCAAAGAACTTCTTGGTCTTCTCACAATAGGTTGACCCTTATTCCTGCCACTTCAAGAATCCTCAACCACTTGCTTTTCTAAACCACTTAGGTAGAGTACTTCTTAGCCTTTTCATAATAGGTTGACCCATATACTTGCCACTTTTTGAATCCTCAACCACTTGCTTTTTTAAACCACTTTGTATAGACCCTTGAACCTTATAGTATATAGACTTTGCATCTTTACTCTTATCCCCCTTTTGTTATCAATAGGAGGGTTGGGTAAGTGAATTGGGACAAAGAGATTAGAAGAGGGATTATTGGAAGAAGGAGTACCACTATCATTTCAAACTAGTCTATTTCAGAATCTTAGTGGAGACTTGAAAGCTACACCAGATTCTAAGATTACAACAAGAGGTGTAGGAGACAATATAAAGTCAGGATTTCTTCTGATCAAGTCTTGAAATGCCTCTGTGTAGTTGATACCAAAGAAGAATAGAGTAGAAAGGGAAGATGATTTTGTAGACTCCAGTTCTTCTTTATCATAAGAGATTTCAATATATTCTCTTGCAATATTTTACCACAACCAGTACTAGCTAATTGTTGTCTGATGCATGAGACTTAGTGCTTTTTAAACTTTCTTTAAATATTGCTATAAGTTCAAAATTAGTAGAGAAAACTAGTCCAATCCTTACATTACCAATCTTTAAGAGTATTTATAAATCACTGTCTATTTCTTTTATAGTACCCTTTCTTTTCTTCTGAATGGAAGTAAAGGTACTAGATGTGTGCACAGAGACAAGATCTTCAATAAGCCTTTCATAGTACTCTTATGTGCAGATTCATCAATAGGAGTGCCCATTCTAAATACAGAGTAATGCTTGGATGAGTCTCTTGGTGCAGGTGTTCTTCCTCACAAACTCATAACTTGAGCTCTGAGTAAGCCAAGTTCTTCCTTGAACTCTTCCCTGACCTCTTCTGATGCTTTTTTTTAAATTTCAAATCAAAATCTTCTACTTTTCTTTCAAGACACAGAGTAAAGAGCTCAGCTTGAATATTGAATCTTTTATCCAACTACTTTATTGCAACTGAATCCAAGTATATACCTCCTGATGGTGGTGGAACAAATGAATCATTTTGAGCAGGTTGAGATTCTTATCTTACTTGAGCACTAGGAACTACAACTGATTAAGCTTATGTTTGAACTCTAACTCCTTTTTCTTTCTCCTTTATAATCTCCATTTTCTTAAAGGTGATAGAATTGATCTCTTCATGTCCTAAAACTTTATTTCCTTCTTAGTGCATGATCTTTTAATCTTCTAGGACTTTTGAAATTTCATTTCCATAAATGAGACACTTTCCATCTCTCTTTCTACATAGAGGTAACATCCAGCTTGCACCCTTTGATCAATGCAATCAATAACCTTAAATCTTCAAAGATGAATTTATTGATGCTAGACCTCTTACATGTAATCGACCTTAACAAAATGTGGTAGATTACTCTGTGAAATATTGGCATCAATTTTGGTTTTTCCAGTGCCTTAAAACTTTCTTCCTAGGATGGCACAAGTGTCTTGAACATGACTAGTTTGTCGTAGGACAATTTTATAGCTTTATCAGTCTTTCATTGTTGAAAAATTTGGAAGAGTGCTTAGATACTCTTCAGTAATGTTAAAGGTTTTCCCTCTAACTGTTGCTCTAAGCACTTCACTATCATGTAAGACTTGAAGAGAACTATAGAATACTCTAATTACTTCTAGACATATAGCCATGTTTAGTTCTAGTAAGGTCTTGTAAGGACTCATCATTTTAGTAACATTATAATCCTTTTCCTTGAGTTTAGTCGGATTGACTATCTAAGACTTCCTGACTTCTTTTCTATCCATTTTCAAGGCCAGACTCATAAGTTATCCTATATGTGAATAGTCATAGCAGAACCTAGCAAAATTATCACTTTCATCAGATGCTTCAATGACTAGTTCCTTTCCCTTCCTCTTCTTCTTGTTTCATTCTTCAATATTCCTTGAGAGAGGTTAAGTAGGAAGTGTACCTCTGGGGATCCTTTTAAAGGAGACTAAGTTAAGTTTAGTGGGTAAAGAAGCTTTAGTATCCTTTTTTATTCTTTGAGCCTTTCTCTTTGTTCTTGGCTTTTTAGGAGTTAGTTGAGATGTTTTAGTAGCAGTTGTTTCTATAGGTTCTTCATTCTGAGTCTTCATCTTCATTCTTTCCTTTCTTTTCTAACATTCACAACTTGTTTTACTTTATCCATAACCTCATTGTAGCTACTGAGGCTTGGATTTCCTCATCTTGATCCTTCTCTTTTAACTACAATATCCCTTACCTTAAAGAAATCATATATCAAAAGGCCATAAACTTCCAAACCTTCTTTAGTCATTTTGGTTCATGCAAGCTTCATAGAGGATTAGGGTAAGTGATATTAGGAAATTTTGATAGGTAAGAAAGAAGATTAGGATAAATGTTAGGTTTAAGGAATTTATAGATATGGGAGTTGTAAAAGGAGTCATAGGTTATAAGAGAGGGAGACTAACACCGGTGGCTTTAAGGCAAATGAATGACTTGAATGACAGAGCGCACATGCATACATATATAGACAAATATAGTACTGGTGTAACTCACCACTATACTAATACTAAATTAAATAACTAGAAGCCCAATGGTTTCCTCATTTAAAATGGAAATTGAATTTGATCTTATCCATGCTAAGTCATCTTAAAGTGTCAAACTTATTTCTTGGTTGCCCAGCGTTGATGACTTTGTAGTAGCTTTGCTCATCTTTCATAGCATTTGTGTTGATCAATGTAGTACTAGTGCTCATGTTCTAACACCGATGTTACTTATTTTTTATAACATTAATAGAAGATTTCTTTGAACAGAGACAATTCATTGGGATTTAACAAACCCAAATCTCTTTTTATGAAGATAAGCTACCTTTTTCCAAGTGGTTTTATGAAGATATTAGCAAGTTAAAGATTAGTAGGAATGAATTCCACTATAACATCTTTCTTTTGAACATGATCGCTAATGAAGTGACAATGAATGTCAATATGCTTTGTAACATCCTAAATTTCTAATTCTAACATTAATGCTAATTAAGAAATGAATTAGTAAGTTAATAAGAGATTAGGTTTCTGGATAGTGGAGTGTTGTATTGATTCTTTAGGATATTGTATGAATAAATGTGAGTAGAAGAATGGCATCTCAAAGCAGAGCATGTAAGTATAATAAGGATTTCCATTATTGTGCTACCGCAGCTAAGGCTAGATATGCCATGACGCATGGTATAGAAACTTGGTAAATATAGACATGTCTACTTGCGAAAAATAAAAGAAAGATCAGGAAAGAGGGGTCAGGCATGGAGAAGAGGTGGATCTCTGCTAGGGCAATGAGTTTTAGGAGAAAGGATGACGTTTCTAACATATTACTTATTAGGTAAGTCTTGTATTGCCTTAGCCTCTAATTCTACCATATTTTCTCTTAGTTTTAACCATTGAGAAATTGAATTTGAAAGTTTTAAGGAATTGATTTCTTATCTTATAGTAATAGAAAGGTTCTTTATGGCTAAACCAGTACTTTGTGACTGGTTTGAGTTGGAATGATAAAGCTTTAAAGATTTAGGCTCAATTTGACCTAGTATAGAGAGAGAATAATGAGAGAAATCTGACTAGATAAAGGTTAGAGCTTGTATTGAATGATAATTGGTTATAATGCATGTGGATGATGTAACACATTGATTTTTTAATCATGCGATTAGTTGTCAATTAGGGGTAAAGTGATAATTAGTAAAGGATTAGAGATTTAGATGATTGGTTAATGATTTTCTAAGTTCTTGGTACTAGCTAATACTAAGAAGTTGATCCAGCGGGGATGTGATGTGTAACATCTTGATTTTCTAATCCTGTGATTAGCTGTTAATTAGGGATAAAATGGTGATTGATAGGGGATTAGAGATTTGGATGATTAGTTATTGATTTGTGTCCTTTGAATGTTGAATGAACAGATATGGGTAGAAGGATAGCGTTTTGGATCGAAGCATGTGTGCCTGGTGAGAATTTTTCTCACTGTGCGATGTGTCAGGGCACAAGTTACGTGTGTTGTAGTACATGGACTAGAAAATAGCCTCTTAGATCATTTCTAACACCACACCTCAAAAGGCACTAAGGAGGTATAATTCTCCCACACTGCATCCTGTCGAGCACTAAAGAGAATATGCCTTATGGTCTTATCACCACACTCTATACGGGTGAACTCCCACCCCTATGATCATACTTTTTGAACCATTCATAGGTTTCTCATTTATACATATATCCTCAATACACAACATATGTTTATATAAAGTATGAAATCACATGTTCTTACTTATTTATTTGATCAAAAGCCATTTTCATGTAACATTCACATAATGCTTTGAAACATGCTTAGTTTAAAATAATTTCATGCAATAGATAACATACTCACACACAGTTAAAATAAATAGTCAAACAGAGAGAGTTATCTGGTTACCTCAACCCTTCTGTCCCTAGAAAGGTTACTTGTGGATTTTAACTACCACAATAACTCATTCTAAGCTTCCTTTCTCAACTCATAAGCTCGATATGCCAATCTAAATACAATTAGCACAATTTAGTCAATTGGTCCAACTTGACCAAAAGAACAAAATTACTACTTATGGCTATATTTATGTTAGATAGGGAGGCACAATGGAAGATTAAAATTTTAAAGTCCCTATCCTGATATGGACCGAACGAACTCATTTAAGTCAAGGTAAATAGAAGAGTTACCTTTTTAATTCTTTGACGTTACCACACATTTGGATCCCAAGAGCTGACAATATAGATCTGCTTTCTTTACCGGTATCCACACGAATAGCTCTCTAACTCGAACAGCGTGCTAGTGCTCTCAACATCCATTCTTCTTTGAACGTTAATTTTTCTTTTTATAGGGTGTTTTGTGACTCTCAGAGTGTTTTTGTGTCAGAACTTTCCTAACTCTCTCTCTTCCTTCATAAGGACGTCCCTATCTATATGTAATATATAGATAAGGGTTTTTGTTTTTCACTTAAAAGCTCACTAAAATTTAATTAAATTTATCTCATAAATGTAATCCATAATATCATATCTAATTTGAATTTATCTTATAAATTCAAGTTATAAAATTGACATGATATTCTCTCTTATCATGTTAGTTATTAAATTTAATCCATCATATAAAATTAAATTTAAAACTAACATAAGATAAGATAAGATATATAATATAATATAATATAATATATATGACATATACATATTATATTATATATATACGAATATATATATACATATATATTTCAAATATATATATATATATTATATTATCTATATTTAATTTTATATATCATATACATATATCATATATATATTTGATATATATACATATATGGATATATATATATATATATTTCGAAATATATATATATATATATATAAATATTTATCAAATAAATATTCAAATATATATATATAAAATCCATTCACCCTATATTACATTCATTAAATCTAGACATATTTCAGATTCAACGAACTTGGATATTATTACTCGAGTTGGGCCGTTCTTGTGTGCGACCCTGTAAACCCATATGAAATTAGCAATAGGCTAATTACGCTATTAGCCCACAAGTTACAAGTGGCCTCTAACAAGACATTACAACTACCCAATTCATATGGGGATCGATAATCCAATGTAACCTATCATGCAACCATATCACATCCCTTTTGTCAAGCGATATTTCGGCCAAGTATGAGACATGGAATTGTCATTCTCCTTTACCTAACCATTACTTTTTCAATCTCTGAGTAGACTGACAGTAGCAATATAAAAACTCTTTCCATTGTAGTATGGCCATACATTTTCTCAGTCTTACTCATTGAAGGGCCCAGTAATATCTCTCACTTAATGTGAGGGACAAATTCCATCTTGACCACTCATATTCCTCTGCATGAATATCACTAAACTCAATCATAACCTTTATGATCACCCGGTCAAAGGTGACTTTTGACTAGGTCAAAGTTCAGTGGTCATCATATAGGAATCCATGATAATATCAGGTCAAAGGGTTTAGTGATATAGTTACATATGAGATGAGTTTATGACTTATACCATGCAGCTTTCTCATAACGGGTTTGTCCAACACCTCGTACTCTTTCAAGTGCTTATGACTTTAATTTATATCTCTATAATTAATCAAGGTCATACTAGTCTTGTTTCACCTATGGTCCCTTAAAGATGACCGACCAGGGATATTTAAGACAATCACTATAGTTTGTCTAGGGATATAGTTATCATATTGAACATACAACTATTATGATAACAAAAGAGAAATTCATTAAATAACAATGTGGATAGTACAATGATTGGCCCTAGGGCACAATTTTCAACAATTTAGTCATCTATTCTTTTCCAATCATCCATTTTAAGTCCACTACTACTTGATTACTATTTTATATTACCTCAACTGATCTCATTTTAGTTAAACATGATTTTCACCACTTTTCCTCTTTAATCTAGGACCAAATTGAGCCTATGGATTTAAAGTTCTATTGTTTAGCTTTAAATCACTCACAAAGCTCTAATTTAACTCTCAAGAACCTTTTATTACTATTGGGCAAGAATCAAAGTTCTAAAATTTCACCGATTCAATTTCTCTATAACTCATATTCAGAGAAATTTGGGTAGAATGGAAGGTAAGAGTTATATGTAGCTTACCTAATAAATTACTTATCAGAAGCACCTTCTACCGCTCTGAAATATCTTGCCCTAGCATACCATCCCTTCTTCTCTTTTCCTTTCATGTGTCTCCAATTTTTCCCTTCTGAAATTTCTAAAATTTCACTACTTAAGAAGTCACTTTCTAGTCCAGGCACCGCAGCTCATGTAGCAAAAGTCATGACGTATGATACAGTGAGAAAAATTCTCCCCATGCACACTTGCTTCGACTCGAAACTCAATCCTCTCACCCGTGTCTATTCATATAACATCCTATCAAGTCAAACTATCAAGTAATATATCTAGTCCTATACTAATTACCACTTTACCCTTAATTATCAGCTAATTACAGGATTAAGAAATTTAAGATGTTACAGTTTTCCCCTCCTTTTAAAACTTTTGCCCCTAAAATTCATAAAACCCACAAACACATACCTAAAGAAACATATGGGGATAGTGTTGCCTCATCTTATTCTTTGTCTCCCAGGTAGCATCACCTTAAGTCATGCCTCACTAGAAAACTTTAACCAATCATATTATTTTGTTCCTTAATTGTTTCTCTTTCACATCCATGATTTGCTCTGGCTCAACCTTATATGTAAAATTCTCCTGGAGCTCAATCTCCTCTGGTTTTATCACATGTGAGGGATCTGACTAGCACTTCTTAAGCTGTGACACATGAAACACGTTGTCCATACTTGACAACTATGGTGGCAAAACAACTCTAGATGATATGTATGGTCCACTCCATCTGCCTATTTGTCTGTGGGTGATATGCTATATTGAATCTTAACTTAGCACCCATAGCTCACTGCAAAGCTTCCCAAAACTTAGACATAAACCTTAGATCTCTATCAGATACCATACAGTCTCACCACTTCTCAGATATAGATCTCTGCTAGCTTTTCCAAAGAATTATTAATTCGAATAGCTAGAAAATGAGCCAATTTTGTGAGTCTATTAACTATAACCCAAATAGCATCATACCCTAATTTAGTTCTTAGTAACCCTGTTATGAAATCCATAAAATGCTATCCCAGTTCTACTTAGGGATATCCAGTAGTTGCAATATCCCTACTAGTCTTTGGTGTTCTATTTTAACCTTTTGATAGGTGAAACATCAAGTCACCAACCTATCTCTCTTCATATCAGGCCACCACTAATACCGCCTCATGTCCTGGCACATCTTTGTGCTACCAGATGGACTATGTATTTACTATAATGAGCTTCATTCAATATCATTTTCCTTAGATCAACATCATTAGGAACACGAATCCTGTCCCAATAAACCACAAACCCATCATCATTGAAATTAAAATCAATGGCTTGATTCACTTCAATATCTTCTCTAATCTTCAAGAGATATTAATCTTCTAGCTGTTCCATTCTTAACTCCTTCCAAAAATCATTATTGACCTCCATAGAATAAGCACTAACTAATGCCTTTAGTGGTACATCCTACTGTGACTCAACAAAAGATTCCATCAATCTATGCTCCTTAACTATAAGACTTGCCAAATGCAAAGTCTTCCAGCTCAATGCATCAGCTACCATATTAGCTTTACTCGAATGGTATTTCAATTCAAAATTATAATCCTTAAGGAGTTCCATCCACCTCCTCTGCCTTATGTTTAGCTCCTTCTGATCCACCAAGTATTTCAAACTCTTATAGTCACTAAACATAGTGAATATTACACCATAATGGTGCTAAATTTTCAAAGCAAACACAATTGCTACGATCTCTAGATAATGCGCAAGATAGTTTTCTTCATGTGGTCTCAACTACCTCAACGCATATGCTATTACTCGACTGTCTTATATCAAAACACATCCAAGACCTCTTAATGATGCATCCGTGTATACCACATAAGATAACCTCAGATTAGGGATAATCAACACTAGAACTATAGTCAACTTCTCTTTTAACTGCTAAAACGCTACTTCACACTAGTCATCCCAAATGTAAGGCTGATCTTTCTATGTTAATCTAGTTAAAGAAGAAGCTATCTAGGAAAATCCCTAGATAAATCATCGATAATGCCTAGTTAATCCCAAAAAACTATGTGTCTTTATGACTGAACTAGGACATTCCCACTTTAACATTACATCAACCTTATGTGGATCCATAAAAATTCCATCTGCAGACACCATGTGTCCCAAAAATTAGACTTCTCTCAACCAAAACTCACACTTACTGAGCTTAGAATATAACTTCTTATCCTTCAAAATCTAGAAACTGTCCTTAAATGCTTCAGATGTTCCTTTTCATTCTCAAAATAAATTAGGATGTCGTCTATAAAGACTACTACAAACTGCTCCAAGTACAGCCTGAATATATGATTCATATAGTCCATGTATTGGAAATTGTGCGCTAGGGCCAATCGTTGTACAATGCACATTGTTATTTAATGAACTTCTCTTTTGTTATCATATCAATTGCATGTTCACTGCGATAACTGTATCCTTGGATAAACTATAATGATTGTCCTAAATGTCCCTAGCTGGTCATCTATGAGGGATCATAGATGAAACAAGACTAGTATGACTTTGATTAATTATAGAGATACAAATTAAAGTCATAGGTACTTGAAAGAGTACAAGGTGCTGGATCAACCAGCTATGAGAAAGTTGCATGGTACAAGTCATAAGCTTATCTCATATGTAACTATATCACTAAGCCTTTTGACCTGAGATAATCATGGATTCTTACATGATGACCATTAAAGTTTGACCTAGTCAAAAGTCACCTTTGACATGGTGATCATAAAGGTTATGATTGAGTTTAGTAATATTCATGCAGAAAAACATGAGTGGTCAAGATGGAATTTATCCTTCACATTAAGTGAGAGATATTACTGGGTCCCTCGATGAGTAACACTGAGAAAATGTATGGCCATGCTATAATAGAAAGGGTTTTTTCATTGCTATAGTCAGTCTACTCAAAGATCGAGAGAGTAATGGTCATGTAATAGAGAATGGCAATTCCATGTCTCACATTTGACCAAAATATCGTATGACAAAAAAGATGTGATACAGTTGCATGATAGGTTATATCAAATCATCGATTCTCATGTGAATTGGGTAGTTGCAATGTCTTGCTAGGGACTACTTATGACTTGTGAGCTAGTAGTATAACTAGCCTACTGCCAACTTCACGTGGGCCTACAGGGTTGCACACAAAAATAGCCCAACTCGAGCTATAATGTCTAAGTTTATTGAATTTGAAATATGTCTAGATTCAATAAATGTAATATAGGGTCAATAAATTATATATATATATATATATTTGAATATTTATTTGATAAATATTTATATATATTTATATGAAATATAAAACTCAAAATATAGTTATATATATATATATATTTTCGAAATATATATATTCATATGTGTGTGTATATACATATATATCTTATATATATATATATATGTATATGTATATGATATATAAAATTAAATATATAATATATATATATATATATATTCAAATATATAATATAATATGTATATGTGATATATATTATATTATATTATATTATATTAGTTTTAAATTTAATTTTATATAATAAATTAAATTTAATAACTAAAATGATATGAGAGAATATCATGTCAGTTTTATAATGTGAATTTATAATGTAAATTCAAGTTAGATATGATATCATGGATTAAATTTATGAGATAAATTTAATTAAATTTTTATGGGCTATTTAAGTGGAAGATGAAAACCCTGATCCATATACTATATATAGATAGGGATGTGCTTTATGAAGAGAATTAGAAAATTTTTGATAATAAAAAAAACTTTAAGAGCCACAAAACACCCTATAGAAAGAAAAACTAATGTTCAAAGAAAAACAGACACTGGGAGCACTAGCATTCGAGTTAGAGAACTATTCATGTAGATACCGATAGAGGGAGCAAATCTATGTTGTCAGCTCCTAAGATCCAAACTTTTGAAGAGAACACATGCCAAGTTTGAAAAATTAAAAGGTAATTCTTCCATCCACCTTGACTTAAACGAGTTCATTCAGTCCACATCAAGATAGGGACTTTAAAATTTTAATCTTCCGCTTTGCCTCCCTATCTAACACCATGAACACTGTAGGCTTATTGGTAAAACCAAATGACATAACCAAAAGATCATCTATTGCTCTAACTCTTAACTGATGGTACCCTAACCTTAGATCTATCTTAGAAAAGACTGTGGCACTAGCCAATTGATCTAAAAGAACATCTATCCTTACCAAAGTATACTTTTTATTCATAGTTACTTTGTTATTTCCGATAATCTATGCAAAGATGCAAACTATCGTCTTTATTTCTCACAAATAACACTAGTGACCCCGAAGGTGATATACTCAATCTAATGAATCTTTTGTCTAGCAAGTCTTCAATCTACTTCTTCAACTCAGCCAATTTTAATGGTGACATTCTATACGAGGCCTCTGATATTCGTTCAATTTTAGGAACTAAATCAATTGAGAATTCAACTTTCTTTCCAAGAGGTAATCCCATCACTTTATCGAAAAATACCTTAGAGAACTTACTCACCACCTCGATCTTCTCAATTCCACCATCATACACCATGCTAGCTGCAAAGAATACTATATACACATTACAACTTTGCCAAATTAACTTCTCAGCACTAACCACTGTGATAGAAATTACTGCTTATCCTCAAAATTAAACTAAAGCTAACCCTAATATAATATAGGGTCAACACTAGGTCATCTCCCAAGAAATGATTTTAAGTCTAATTAAAGTTATCTAGTTGAATAAATCACCCAAAGTTAAAGTTTATTACTTAATAATTACTAACCTAGTTAACTAATTGGCAAGAAAATAAAATGCTAACTAAGTGAATGGATTGAACTTTCCTTTTTCTTAATAGGAACCCTAGGGTGTTGTTAATGGAGGAATCCTAGCTTATAATTAATTATGGAAACTCACTCAACACCTCTTCCATGGTTGAAAAAATTTTTACTTAAGACAACTATCTCAAGTAACATAACTTTACTAATTCAATTCCCTAAGCTGTATTACAAGCCCCTTAGAGAACCTCACTAGCTTAGCTAAAAAATAAACAATGTTTAGTTAAAATTCATTTCCAATTGCCATTGTCCAAACCTATACCTAACCTCAAAACTATAAAAACTCAAGCAACTTATCAAGTATTTACCACACAATTACATGCTAGGCTCATACAAAACATTCACCAAATGAATGACATATTATAATGCAAAATCACTAAGTGTCTAAAATTCTAGCAGCAAGAAGAACATGAAATTCAACTCAACAATCTTGTTTCAATATCAACAATTACAAGCAACCATGAAACTACAGTTAAATTAATACAATCAACAATAGTCATAGTCTTCTAATGAAATTGAAACAAGATGAAGAAATAGTTGAGCTTAGCCAAGCGAAGACTTTAAAGCCCCTCTTCCATCAACTCTCTCCTAGGATTCCATGGAGAATTTAGTTAGAAAGCATTAAAACTGTCTTACTCCTCCAAAAACTAGGCATAGCCAAGTAGAGTTCGATGAAAATGGTGGAATCAAGCTTCAAATCTCCTCACAAGTGGTAGAGATAGGTTCATATGAACAGTAATTAAAATAAAAGAAAACAAAAGAAAAAATAATTTTGGGGCCTTGTCACACTTGTGAGGTGGCGCCCTCCTATTAGCTTGTAGATAATTTCAATATGTGTCAAATTAATTTCATATATTATCCACATTTTAAGCTGATCTAGACCACCCAATTAAGATCAAAAAGGTCTAAATGCTTCAACTTTGACTCCATAGACTTTTGACTTCATTTGTCGAATTGATGCATAAGTCGGATGTCACTTATATCACATAAATCACATCATTCAATTAAATAGCATGTGACATCATAAAATCTAATTTAAGTCTAAAATTAAATTCATATTTAGAAGAGAGAATTTATTAAAATAACCAAGTTCTTGGGTGCAAAAAATTATATAAAAATTTTCACACAAATGCAACTTGAAAACTTGGTCAAACTAGAACGCTTAAGAAAGTGTTGACTTGTTATTTAATTACTCTCAAAATAAAATAAATTTTAAAAATATAATTTGACCAATCTTATTCTGGACTAAAAATATATTTTATCAATTTTTCTTGTACATTTTTTCAAAAGTTTATTTTTAGACTAAAATACCCCTAATGCACAAAACCTAGACACTTAGGCCATTTTTCAATTCTAGTGCAATGTGTACATTTTGAGATGATAAAACATTAATAACATGATCCTAATTTACAAATAAAAGTTTGTAATAAATAGGTTTTAATAATTCCCCCATACTTATATTTTGCACTCCGGGTAAAATCAAGTGAAAAAGATCCCAAAAGAAACACTAAAATAAAGAAACAAGAGAAAAAAATGCTCAAAGTCATTAAATCACTAGCTCAAGAAGTTATACAAATTATCAATCAATGTAGAAATAATTAAGAAAGAATTATGTATATCACAAACAAACCTTTACCAAGAATAAATGTCAAATAGTAAGCTAGTTTAGGTTAAGTGTTTTCTCTCATCAATCAAAGTGTTTAAGGTGTTCAATTTCACTCAAGATTCTTTAGGATAAACCCTACCATAAGCTTGTAACCCTTTTACATTTCCACCACTAAATTATCACTTGCAATCAAGAATTAAGTGGACTTTATTAGGTTGTCATATGGGTTATGAAAGTATGACTAAGAAATGCATGTAAGAAAATAGAGTTAGCATCAAGATAATACTATGACCAAGATATATCCCTTAATATGCAAAGCATACCCTAATTCAATTGAGTGAACACCTTAATATAATGAGGATGAAAAGAAATGACAAGAAATAATGAAACAACGGAATTAAATGAGCTAGGAAACTTTTTATTCTTTTCTTTCTTTTGTTTTTCACCTTTTTCTCTTCTTTTGTTTCCTTTTCTTTCTTTTCTAGCAACCTTGTTGCTTTTCTTTTTCATATATGTTTTTTTCTATTGCAAATCTTTCTTTGCTTTTCTTTTCTTTTGTTTTGCTTGCCCCTAACACTTTGAAAACAATGAAAATAATGGCTATACTGGTGTGACAATGGAGGATAAAAAGTAATATATAGAAAAATTGTCACATCTTGAAAATTTTAAAACTCGAATTTATTTTAAAAATTAAATAAAATATCTATAATTAAATTAAAATTTAAAATAATTTGATAGAGGTTTAGAGTTTGAATTTTTCTCAGCAAAAGTTTGGTTTTATTTGATTTTTAACTATGGAAAAAATTACCAAAGTTGACCCAAGCTTTTGTGTTATAATAAAAAATGTTGGGCCCGTTCTTGTAATTTTCTCCAAAGTGTTAGATCAGCATTTTAAAGAGCAAATTGGATGCAGAAACGGAATGGAACAAAGACAAAAGGAAAGAAACGAACGAAAGAGAGGAAGAAGAGAGGAGAAAGAGAGGGAGTTAGGCTTAAATTTAGGAGGATTTATGACCATTGCGAGCTCGGCTACACAATAGGTAAACTTCCTACTTCAATCCTCTTCCTTCCCTCTTGATTTTCTTCAATTTTTCTAAGAGGAAATTTTTAAAATTTGATCCAAAAAGCTTTATTCTTATAAGCTTTAGTTTCCTTGGGTCCTTGGGAGGTTGTTTTGATTTTCTACATAATGCCCTAATGTTTTGAGCGGTAATTGGATGAAAAATGGAGTTTTAGGGCAAAAGTCAAACCCCAAGAGGTTGGGTTTTTCTCCTCAATGGTTTAAGTCTATTGATTTAGTTATAATTTTGCTATTTGAGCCCAATAAGATTTAAATTAAGGTTTGGTTTTTATTATAAGGGCTAATGGTGAAAGTTGGTGACACTTGGTGACATTAAGTAAAGGTTTTTAATTGATTAAAAATTATATGAATTGGAAATTAGTCTAATGATGGCTAATAAATGGTTTTGGTGGTTAAGTAATACTACATGAATAAGGTTTAACATATGGAATAAATATTACTAGCTATTGTAAAATCCCAATTTAAATTTTAATAGTTAAATTGGTTAATAGAAATTTAAAAAAATAATATTTAGAGGTAAGAAAATTAGTAAGAGATGATTATTAAATCTAACTTAGGATATAATTCTAAAAAAAATTTAAAAAAATAATTAAAAAAATAAATAAATAAAAATATTATTAAATTATTATTATAAAAAAAAGGGAAAACATATTAAAAAAAAAGGGGGAAAAGAAGAAGAAGAACAAATTGCTTTCGGCGCGCATGATTACATAAAATAATAAAAAAAAAGGGGAGAGAGAGGAAAGAAGAAATAATATAAAAAAAAAATGTGAGACCCACTGAATTTTTATAAAACTCACCCGTTTCCTTTCATTTCTTCAATTCTTTTCCTGCGCGCGAGCTGAGGCGGAGAGAAGCGAGTTGCCGGTGCGAAATATCTAAATTTTTAAGGTAAGAGTTTTTAATAGGATATTTAGGGTGTGATTTTAAACTTTTCAAGACTAAGTAAGTGTTCTAAAAATTTTTCTTAGTCATCCTTCTTCTTTGGTTTCTGAGTTTGTAGTGGTAGAAAATTTAAGATCTGGAAGAGGGATGAATTTATATTGAATAAATATGATTTTTGAGGTTGTCAGTAGTATAATAAATGTTCTAGAGTATAAATTTATTGATGATCTTTGAGTCTGTGGCTTATGAATCAAATTCTAAACTAGATCTGAGAATATATGTTGATTTATTGAGGTTTAGATGATTATTTGGGATGAGAAATGAATTATTATGGTTATAGGATTATGATTCTAAGCTAGAGACTCAATTTTTAATTTTTAGGTATTTAATTTATGATTTATAATGTGTTATATTGCCAATATTAGGGCTTTTTGTTTATTGTCAATTATATGAATATATAAATGTAATCATGCCTTTCAAACTATTTCTATTTTTGGTACAATTTGGATGACTGTAATTTTAATATTTAGTTTACTTTGGATTGGTTAAAATGGCATGATTATAAGGCCAAATAACTGGCTTGTGTTGAAAATTTATTAAATTGCTTATTTTACTTGTTGGGAGTATAAGGATGGACAAATGTGATTTAGTTTACTTGTTGGGAGTATAAGGATGGACAAATGTGATTTAGCCTAATGGCATGTGGGAGGTAAAAATTTATCTAAAATGTTATAGTGTGTGAGTTGAAGCTAATTATAAAATATTTTATATTGAAATTATTGATATAAAAATGTGTTGGGTAGCTGTAACCTAACTATGGTTGAGTTAAATTATTTAAAAAAAAAATTTGGTGTGTTACAAATTTTGGTATTAGAGCTACATGTTTCCAATTCTTATAAATTATGAAATTGTTATACATTAACCTAGTTTATTGGCAATATACATTATTAAATCATAATACTTCTCCATTATTTTTCTTGTCTTGAGGTTAGTGTTAACTTAATTATGTGACTTCCATTCTTTAGGAGGGGAGAGATGGTGTCCAAAACTAGGAGAGGTGGCGAAATTGCCGGTGATTCTATAGATCTAATAAGAAATGACATACCTTCACTGACACAACCGGAGCCCACACAGCAACAAATGGGGCAGGGCGAGCCCATACAATCACAACTAAGGCAGGATGAGCCAACTATGAGACAAATGATGGATCTACTATATAATCTTAGTGACCGCATGAAGAGACAAGAAGAAGAGTTGGCCGCTTTAAGACAATATAAGGAGAATTCCAACCGAGAGGGAAATGGCCAACAAGAAGGAAGCCATACCAAGGTATTTAATGCGAGCCAATCTGCTGATGAAGGCTCACCTTCCTATTCTCACCATGAGACTAGTCCGAAGAATGTGAGTCTCCACTCTGAGCAACAGACATTCACGATCACAAAGATCTGGAGTACTTTTCGTAGGTTTAATCCTCCTACTTTCAATAGAAATCTTAAGCCAGCGGTGGTTGAAGAATGGATAGATCAATTGGAGAGTATTTTTCGTATGGTTGTATGCACTTCTAATCAAAAGGTGCAGCTGGCAATATTCCTACTACAGAAGAGTGCTAAGAAATGGTGGGAAATATCAGGACCGAAGGATGATTCCTCTCTTACTTGGGAAGATTTTAAAGCCATATTGTTCGAGAATTATTTTCCTACTGCACTGAGAGCAGAAAAAGAGGCTGAGTTTCATGCATTCCGCCAGGGTGATCTAGATGAGGATGAATTTATTGAACAATTCTCAGAATTATCTAAATACTCCACTTACCTCCCAAAACATGAAGATACAGAGTGGATGGCTGAACGATTACTAGAGAAGGCGAGGCCTGATCTAAGGGAACAGTTAGCCCCTTTTGAGATCAAGACATTCAGTGAAATGTGCAATAAGCTTCGAATAGTTTCTCAGAGGAAGAGAGAGGCTAAATTAGAAGCTGATAAAGAGAGGAGGAAAGAACCTCATGGGAAGCCCCCTATCTACACCAGACCCATTGGTGGAGTAGAGAAGAGGAGCAGTCAAGTTTTTGGAGGCTTTAGAAATCAGAAGAAGAAGGGCTACTATTATAAGGGCCAGAGCTATAGAGGGAATCAGAGTGGGAGTCAAGGGTCCTACAGGAGCTCAGCTACCTTTAATCCTACTCCTGGTGCTGCTACTAATCAAGCATGCAGTAAGTGTGGGAAGTTTCATTCTGGTGATTGTTGGGTTTGTTACATCTGTCAGAAGCCTGGTCATATTGCTCGATTCTGCTATCAGAACCAAAATAAGGGTAATGATCAGAGACCTACAGTACCAGCACGAGTGTATGCCCTCTCTGGGCCAAAGGCTACTAACAACCCTAATGCTATCCGAGGTATAATCTGAATCCTTGATAATGATGTTTGTGCTTTGTTTGATTCGGGTGCTACACACTCTTTTGTGTCTGATGAATGTATGAAAAGATGTAAATTGCCTGTGTGTACCTTACCTTTTAATGTAAAGATTTCTACTCCTGCTGGTTTGACTGTAAGGACTGCTAAGGCATGTCTAAATGTAGAGGTTGAGTATGAGGGTCGAAAGACCACCATAGACCTTATTTGTTTGTTTTTGTCTGGGATTGATGTTATTGTGGGGATGGATTGGTTGTCTACAAATGGAGCTGTACTTAATTGTTAGAAAAAGAGTGTGTCACTCTCAGCTCTTACTGTAACTCCTGTAGAGTCCCAAAGTCCTATGTTGTTGTCTGTTGCTCAAGTAGAACAGTGTATAAGAAAGGGCTGTCAAGCTTTTATGATTTTCTTCTCAATCAAGGCAGAGATTGAAGAAGGTGTAGATCAGATTCCAGTAGTGAGAGAATTCCCTGACGTCTTTCCTACTGAAATGATCGGTTTGCCTCCAGAACGAGAGGTTGAGTTCTCGATTGAACTCGTACCTGATACGGGGCCTATTTCTAAGGCACCCTATAGGATGTCTCCATCGGAGTTAGCTGAGTTGAAGAGACAAATTGAAGAGTTATTAGAGAAGGGGTTTATCAAACCGAGTGTATCACCATGGGGACACTGGTACTGTTTGTGAAAAAGAAAGATGGAAGCCTTAGATTGTGTATTGATTATAAACAATTGAATAAGGTAACCATTAAGAACAAGTACCCCTTACCTCAAATTAATGATTTGTTAGACCAATTAGTCAATTCAGCAGTGTTTTCTAAGATTGATCTAAGATCAGGGTATCATCAATTGAGGGTTAGAGCAGAGGATATCCCTAAAACTGCTTTTATGACTAGATATGGGCACTATGAGTTCCTAGTGATGCCGTTTGGGTTAACAAATGCCCCAGCTGTCTTCATGGATTATATGAATTGAATCTTCAGGCCTTATCTCGATGAATTTGTTGTAGTCTTTATTGATGACATATTTATTTATTCTCGGGATGAGGTGGACCATACTAGACATCTTAAAATTGTTTTGGAGATATTAAGAGAGCACAAGCTCTATGCCAAGTTGAGCAAATGTGATTTTTGGCTTAAAGAAGTTAAATTCTTAGGCCATGTTGTTTCAGAAGAAGGGGTAGCGGTGGACCCTAGTAAGATAGATGCAGTGATGAAATGGGAACAACCTCGAAGTGTGACAGAGATTAGGAGTTTCTTGGGTCTTGCAGGCTACTATCGTCATTTCATTAAGGGTTTTTCACAAATTGCAATGCCCTTGACTAAGTTGACCAGGAAAGATGCTCCATTTATTTGGACGAACGAGTGTGAAGTTGCCTTCCAGGAGCTAAAAAAAAGGTTGACCACCACACCGGTGCTCACCTTACCTGTTCCAACTGCTCCTTATACCTTGTATACTGATGCTTCTAAGAAAGGTTTAGGTTGTGTATTGATGCAGGAGGATCGAGTAGTGGCTTATGCCTCTTGACAGTTGAGACCTCATGAGGAAAATTACCTTACTCATGACTTGGAGCTTGCTGCTGTGGTATTTGCCTTGAAGATTTGGAGGTACTATCTTTATGGTTCTTCTTTTGAAGTCTTCAGTGATCATAAAAGTTTAAAATATTTGTTTGATCAAAAGGAGCTCAACATGAGACAGCGTAGATGGATTGAGTTTTTGAAGGATTATGACTTTGAGTTGAAGTATTATCCAGGGAAAGCTAATGTAGTCGCCGACGCTCTGAGCAGGAAGCTTGTACATACTGCTCACATGATAGTCAGAGAACATGAATTATGGAGTAGTTTCCATACAGTAAATGTAGAAGTAGTCGAGAATCATTTGGCTGCTCTACACATTACTGAATTTGAGAATAATTTTTGGGAAAAAATCAGAATTGCGCAACAGAAGGATGATCATTTGAATAAGATTAGGGTAGAGATTGGGGCTGGAAAGGCTGAACATTTTGATGTGACCGATGATAATGTCGTAAGATATAAAGGTAGAGTGTGTGTGCCTAATGATACTCGATTGAAAAATATCCTACTCGAGGAGGCTCATCAGAGTAGATATACTATTCATCCAAGAGCAACTAAGATGTATCATGACTTAAGACGTGGTTGGTGGTGGCCAAGAATGAAGAGAGATGTAACTGAACATGTAATTCGTTGTTTGACTTGCCAAAAAGTCAAAATTGAGCATCAGAAACCAGCCGGGATGCTACAGTCTCTTGATATTCCAGAGTGGAAATGGGACAGTATTTCTATGGACTTCATTACAGGATTGCCTAGAACATCTTCTGGTCATGACACTATATGGGTAATCGTAGATCGACTAACCAAATCAGCTCATTTTCTTGCTACTAATATCAAATATTCTCTTGAAAAATTAACTGAAATCTACATAAGAGAAGTGGTGAGATTGCATGGAGTGCCGACAAATATCGTATCCGATCGTGATCCGAGATTCACATCAAACTTTTGGAAGTCGTTACAGGAAGCCATGGGTACTCGTCTGAGTTTTAACATCGCTTACCACCCCCAGACCGATGGACAAACGGAATGAACCATACAAACTCTTGAAGACATGTTAAGAGCTTGTGCCATTGAGCTTAGAGGTAATTGGGATAGTCACTTGCCATTAGCTGAATTTGCTTACAATAATAGTTTTCATTCTAGCATTCAAATGGCACCTTATGAGGTATTGTATGGAAGAAAATGTAGATCGCCACTGTGTTGGACAAAATTAAGTGAGAGAACTGTTTTGGGGCCAGACATTGTTGATGAGACTACCCAAAAGATTGCTTTAATCAAGCAAAAATTACTCACAGCTCAAAGTAGACAAAAGAGTTATGTGGATAAGAGGAGAAGACCGCTTGAGTTTGAAGTAGGTGACCATGTATTTTTGAAAATCTCTCCGGTAACTGGTGTTGGAAGAGCTATTAAGGCTAAGAAGTTGACACCAAGGTTTATGGGGCCTTTTGAGATCTTAAAACGAGTTGGACTAGTAGCGTACCAAGTAGCATTACCACCCCAAATTGCTGGTATACACAATGTATTCCATGTATCACAACTGCAGAAGTATCAACCGGATTCTTCCCATATAATTGAACCCGAGGAGATTGAACTCAGGGAGAATTTGACATTCAGAGCTGAACCAGAAAGGATTGTTGATTACAAGGACAAGCAATTAAGAAACAAGACCATTAGATTGGTTAAAGTAATTTGGAACGGCACGACTTCAGGTGATGCTACGTGGGAGACCAAGGAGAGTATGCGACGTGATTATCCTTGTCTTTTTGATTAAGTAAGTAGTTAATAGTTACTAACTTTAAATTTTGAGGACAAAATTTCTAAAAGGAGGGGAGAATTGTAACATCCCAATTTAAATTTTAATAGTTAATTTGGGTTAATAGAAATTAAAAAAAAATAATATTTAGAGGTAAGAAAATTAGTAGGAGATGATTATTAAATCTAACTTAGGATATAATTCTAAAAAAAAATTTAAAAAAAATTTAAAAAAATATAATTAAAAATAAATAAATAAATAAAAATATTATTAAATTATTATTATAAAAAAAAAGGGGAAAACGTATTAAAAAAAAGGGGGAAAAGAAGAAGAAGAACAAATTGCTTTCGGCACGCATGATTACATAAAATAATAAAAAAAAAGGGGAGAGAGAGGAAAGAAGAAATAATATAAAAAAAAATGTGGGACTCACTGAATTTTTATAAAACTCACCCGTTTCCTTTCATTTCTTCAATTCTTTTCCTGCGCGCGAGCTGAGGCGGAGAGAAGCGAGTTGCCGGTGCGAAATATCTAAATTTTTAAGGTAAGAGTTTTTAATAGGATATTTAGGGTGTGATTTTAAGCTTTTCAAGACTAAGTAAGTGTTCTAAAAATTTTTCTTAGTCATCCTTCTTCTTTGGTTTCTGAGTTTGTAGTGGTAGAAAATTTAAGATCTGGAAGAGGGATGAATTTATGTTGAATAAATATGATTTTTGAGGTTTTCAGTAGTATAATAAATGTTCTAGAGTATAAATTTATTGATGATCTTTGAATCTGTGGCTTATGGATCAAATTCTAAACTAGATCTGAAAATATATGTTGATTTATTGAGGTTTAGATGATTATTTGGGATGAGAAATGAATTATTATGGTTATAGGATTATGATTCTAAGCTAGAGACTCAATTTTTAATTTTTGGGTATTTAATTTATGATTTATAATGTGTTATATTGCCAATATTAGGGCTTTTTGTTTATTGTCAATTATATGAATATATAAATGTAATCATGCCTTTCAAACTATTTCTATTTTTGGTACAATTTGGATGACTGTAATTTTAATATTTAGTTTACTTTGAATTGGTTAAAATGGCATGATTATAAGGCCAAATAACTGGCTTGTGTTGAAAATTTATTAAATTGCTTATTTTACTTGTTGGGAGTATAAGGATGGACAAATGTGATTTAGTTTACTTGTTGGGAGTATAAGGATGGACAAATGTGATTTAGCCTAATGGCATGTGGGAGGTAAAAATTTATCTGAAATGTTATAGTGTGTGAGTTGAAGCTAATTATAAAATATTTTATATTAAAATTATTGATATAAAAATGTGTTGGGTAGCTGTAACCTAACTATGGTTGAGTTAAATTATTTAAAAAAAAATTTTGGTGTGTTACAGCTATCATGCATTACATGTTTTAAAAGATTAAATGTGCTTTATAAGGGGTTATGGGATACTACTTTGATTATAGTGCAAATATATTTTCTAACTGTTTAACAACAATGTTTTTATGGAAACGAGATTTGTTTGCAGGTATTGTAATCATAAAGAATAGAAGTTGCGCTTAAGGAAGTGTAACTAAGCTAGGTACCTTAGATAGGCTAAGGAACCATTTAAGGGAGATTTATAAATGTTATACTATCTTAGAGTGTTAAAGTGGTCAATACTCGGGAAAGGTAGACATGAGTAAAAGGCATGATCTCGGTGGGAGTTCACCAATGAGAAGGTGTGAACCTTTGATATTCTATGGCACACTGCCAGTACTCAGTATTGCCTTGCGTATTGTGAGCTCAGTGCACTAAAGTGGTTAGTGTATTGAGTGTTTGACACCTCTCAGTGGGGGAGGGAATCTGACATATGAAGTATGAGGTTGAGTGCCTAGGCCAAGGTACCCCTCACATGGAGAGTAAGTCGGGCTGACTCTGGGAGGGAGTTAGCTTCGACTGCTGAGGATTCACGTTGAAGGGACATAGGCAGTTCGGTGGATTTGATCATGCCTTAGATTATGCTTTGTGCCTGTGGAGGTACAAGTGGGTATAAGGTTTACCTGCGAGTTAAAGAGTGCCAGGAGGCATTCTGTTGGTCATGAAAGGCCATATCGGCCTATGTCATGCATTCATGCATTTTAAATGGCTAAATTATATACTATGTTGAATTTATTATTCGTTTATTCAATTATGGCTTACTTTGTAATAATCAATGCAGATTTCTTTGTTACTGAGACTGTGGTTGTCTCACCCCTTCTTTTCAATATTTCTAGGTCCAGGTGAAGGAACCAGTAGAGGACGGGGAAATGAACTGAGCTAGGGGTTGTTTGTGAATTGTAAAGAACTGCAACCCCTTTCTTTTGAGCAAATCTATTGTAATGTATTTAGGATTAGGGTGCCAGTAGGATGTGATTATGTATATGTGTGTGAGTATGTGTGGATTGTATGGCTTGTGTATGAATTTTTGTTTGCTTGTAAACTTATGACTAGGAAACTTGGCTATGGTGTGTGGCTTTGATGGCTTTATTTAGTAGACCAAGTTTCCACTACAAGCAAATATTTATTTTGGTGTATATGTGATTCCACAAGTAAATGCAAAGTGGTTGCATTGCTAATGGTGTGCTATAGGCAAACATACACCTTGGATAGAGAGAATGGGTACGTGGGCCCCACAGAGATCTCTGAGCAAAGTGAAAATATTTAGCATGTGTATTCATATGTGTATATGATATTTAGAATGGTTTTTGGCCACTCTTGTTTGATTTGTGAATTTTGGGGACTTAGGGTATATTTTGGGAAATGGCACCCGGGTGGTCAAATTTTAGTATAAAGGGTTTTTCTATCATTTAAATGTTCTATCAAGTGTTTTTAGTCCTATTTGATGTGTTTAAAGTGCTCCCACAGGTTTGTGACCATTAGGATGAGATTTGGACAATTTTAAAAATGGTTTTTACTAAAAAACTGCACTTTTGCATCCAGGTGTCTAAATCTCAATCTGACCATTAGATTTCTTTAAAATTTGGGTCACTATAAAACCTTTTGTAAGCTTCATCTAGGATTTGGAATCACATTGATCAGACACCAGACAGAGAAACGAAGCACTCCGGAATTTGGTCTAGAGGAGCTGTCATGACAGCAACAGTGATAATGTTGCAACATGCATGAAATTCAATCCATCTGCTGGATCTTTTCAAAATTTGGTATTCTAATAGTACTCTTTAAAACTGACATGTGGGCTTTAGAATCGCTCAGATCAGAGGTCAGATAATGAAATGGTGCACTCCAAAAGTTAGTCCGGAGGTGCTGTCATGACAGCAAAATGACCAAACTTGTCACGTCTAATTTTTATTCTGACCGTTGGATCTTTTTGAAATTTGGTACACTTATAGTACCCTTTGAATGTGATGTGTGAGCTTTAAAATTACTTTGATTGGAAACCGAATGACAGAACGGCACCTCTCGGAAGTTGGCCTGGGAGGGCTGTCATAACAGCAATTTAATGCTATCATGATAGCATATTTTTATCCTACTTTCATCTAGCTTACTTCTGTGCGCTATAGGTAGAACCTATAAAATTTTTTTAAAGGCTTTAAATGTTTATTTTGCAATGGTGTATTTATTTATTGATGTAAATGATTTCTTTCCTAAGTTGGTTTTAGGATCAACTCCTTAACCACACTTAGTTTATTTGAATTGGGTAATTTTTGGATAACACTCGGGGCAAGTGTTACATTTGGTATCAGTTTTAGGTTTATGATTCCTCTTTCCTACTTGGCACCTTAAATACATTACTCTTATGCTCTTTCCCTTCTGCCACTAACTTGGACTAATATTATTTTTCTTCCTCTGGCTTGTTCCTTTAGGAGGAGAGAAAGGTCTGTACGCTTGTGGTTATACACCTTCCAGTTGTAATATGGCTCGAAGGGGAAGAGGTAGATCAAGGAATGAGGAACGACTACCACCTCCACCTCCTCCGCCTCTACCTCCACCTCTACCACCACCATAGGGGACGGATGTAGTCATGGCTAGGCTACTTGAAGTGATTGTAGATATACAGTAAAATCTTAGGGGTCATGTTGTTCCAGATCAGCATGTCGACCCAGGTGCTGGGCAGGGATCTTTTAGTGCTGTGGGAGCTTATGGACTGATTGCTGATAACTGAGAGGATGACATATCCGAACCTTGGAAGGAATTCTCTCACTCTAATCCAACCACATATGATGGTAGTATGCTTGATAGAAAAGCTGAGGAGTGGTTAGATCGGATGGAGTAGTTATTTACTGTAGTGAGGTGTACATCAGAGCAGAGGGTTATCTTGGCTACGATGCAGCTTGTTAGTGAAGCCAAGCATTAGTGGGATTTTGTTAAGCCCATGGATGGAAGATCTATGACTTGGGCTGAATTTAAGGAAAGATTTTATAATTTTCACTTTCCACCAACTTTCAGAGACAAGAAAGAGGTAGAGTTTCATGCATTTCAGTAAGGGGACTTAGATGAGGAGACTTTTATGAGAAAATTTAATTAGCTATCTAAGTTCCCAACATATTTGAAGGCTTCTAATGATAGCAAGTGGAAAGCAAAGAGGTTGTTGGAAAAGATAAGACCAGAATACTACTAGTAGTTGTCTTTGTTGGGTAAGGTGACGTATGATGAGATGTGCAATCATCTGAGGATTGTTGCTTGCTGAGGTCGAGACACAGAGAGTAGCCAGAGTAGGGATACATGAGGTCAATTTTCTTCTGAGTTGGCTCCTACTAGTGGTGTATCTAAGAGAATGGGTTTTAGCTCTAGTTCTTCTTCTGATGGCTCCTTTAGAGCCAGGTCTTCTTCTACTTCTGGTAATCAAAATTTAAATAGGGGTTCAAGATTTCAAGGTAATCAGGGTGGTAATATGAGATCTGGGGGTTCTCGTTTCTCTAGGAATGCTCTAGCATGTTCTTCATAGGCCAGTCAAGCCTCAATTCTGAGCACAGCAAGGTCACCTTATGATAGATGTGGTAGGGTTCATTCTGGTCGCTGCTTTGCTTGATACAAGTATGGAAAGTTAGGCCATTTGATCTGTGACTACCCTGATTTGCATGAGAGCTCGGACTGGAGGAATGTGATTCCTGGTAGAGTATATACAGTATCTCAAGAGGAGGCTAGGAAGTTATTGAATCTGATCACTGGTATGGTTTCTATCTATGGCCTTGATTTTAAAGCTTTGTTTGATTGTGGTGTGATGCATTCTTTTATTTCTACTGAGCACTTAGATAGAATGGGTATGCCTGTTGACCAGTTGCCCTATGATATAGAAGTTTCCTCTACTTTTGGTTTGGTTGGTCGATCTAATGTGGTGTATAGGACTAAGATGACTTTTAATAGGCGATTGACTTAGGTGAATATGATCAAATTACCTATGCAAGGGATTGATTTAATCATCACTATGGATTGGTTGACAGGTTATGGTGCTGTCATAGATTGTATGGTTAAGACAGTGACTTTGGTAGAAGTACCGGAGGTGATCGAGGAATACCCTGGTCATTCTTGTTTTCTTTCTTCTTTGCAAGCTGAAAGGTTAATTGAATAGGGTTGTGAGGCTTACATGGTAGTGCTTGCTACCCAAGGATCTAAGTTAGGTAAAGTAGATGAAATTGAGGTTATTAGGGAGTTCCCAGAGGTGTTTTCAAAGGATGAGTCAGGATTACCTCTAGAGCGTGAGGTTGAATTCTCGATTGACCTGGTACCGAGGACACAGCCAATTTCAAAGGCTCCCTATAAAATGGCTCCTTCAGAGTTAGTTGAGTTGAAGAAGCAACTTGAGGAGCTGTTAGATAAGGGATTTATTAGACCCAGTGTTTCTCCTTGGGGATCCCCTATCTTATTTGTGAAGAAGAAGGATGGTAGTTTGAGATTGTGTAGCGATTATAGGAAGTTGAATAAGGTTACGGTGAAGAACAAGTACCCACTACCTCACATCAATGATCTCTTGGATCAGTTGGTTGGTGCCACGATTTTCTCTAAGATTGATTTACGTTCAAGGTATCATCAGCTGAGGGTTAGTGAGAAGAATATGGCAAAGATGGCTTTCAGGACTCAATATGGCCATTATGAGTTTTTAGTTATGCCATTCGAGCTGACTAATGTGCCTGCAGTTTTCATGGACTATATGAACCGCATCTTTTGGCCTTTCTTGGATTAGTTTGTGGTGGTTTTTATTAATGATATACTAATCTACTCTAAAGATAAGGAGCAGCATGCCAGACACTTAAAGACTATCTTAAGGTTTTTGCGAGATCATAAGCTATATGCCAAGCTCAGTAAGTGCGAGTTTTGGATGAAAGAGGTTAGATTCTTAGGACTTATCATGTCGGCAAATGGTATTGCAGTTGATCCATATAAGATTGAAGTAGTCTTGCAATGGGAGAGAATGAAATCGATAACAGAGATCCATAGTTTCCTGGGGTTAGCAAGTTACTACTAACATTTTATCAAAGGTTTCTCTTAGATTTCTAGGACTTTGACTAGGCTCACAAGGAAGGATAGGTCGTTTATCTGGGATGATAGGTGCGAGACAGCTTTTCTTGAGTTGAAAGGAAGGTTAACGATAGCTCTGGTGTTGGTGATTCCGAATCCTCAAAGGCCTTATGACGTGTATACTGATGCCTCTTTGTGTTCTAATGCAAGATGAGAGGGTAGTGGCATATGCGTCTCAACAACTTAAGCCATATGAGGAGAATTATCTGGTGCATGATCTTGAGTTAGCTGCGGTGGTCTTTACATTAAAGATTTGGCATCATTATCTTTATCGAATAGAGTTCAGGGTCTTGAGCGATCGTAAAAGCCTCAAGTACCTGGTGGATCAAAAAGAGCTAAACATGAGACAAACATGTTGGATGGAGTTTCTTAAAGATTATAATTTTGAATTTAAGTATCATCCGGGGAAAGCAAATGTGATAGCAGATGCTCTTAGTTGCAAGACCTTACATGTAGCCTATTTAATGGTTTGGGAGCATAGATTGATGGAGTCTTTGGTTGAGAATTCTCTGGGTATGACTGAGTTCTCCTTGAATGGTCTTAAGACTACAGTTATTTCTAATGAATTTTAGAAAGAGATACGAGATGCTCAGCTTCAAGATCCGATTTTGTTAAAAATAAGTCAAGAGATCGAGAATGGTGAGACAATGGACTATTGATTTAGTGATGATAGGTATGTGTTTTTCAAGGATAGGGATGAATCTATTCGGAAGAAATTGTTGGATGAAGCGCATCATAGTAGCTATACCCTTCATCCCGGTACTACTAAGATGTATTATGACATGCAACGTCACTGGTGGTAGCCAGGCATGAAAAAGGATGCCATAAAGTATGTTAGTAAGTGTTTGACCTGGCAGAAGGTCAAGATAGAGCACCAAAAATCATCGAGGTTGTTATAGCCTTTGGAGACTCCTAAATGGAAATGGGAAAGTATTTCAATGAATTTTGTATCTAGTCTACTGAGAACCCAGTCTAGTTTTGACTCTATCTGGGTAATTGTAGATTGTTTGGTTAAGTCAGCATATTTCTTACCAGTCAAGACCACCTATACGGTTGATAAGCATGCTGAGATCTACATTAAGGAGATTGTACGACTACATAGGGTACCGAGGGATATTGTTTCAGACCGTGACCCTTGGTTTACATCAAATTTATGGCAAGTTATGCAAAGGGCTATGGACATGGATTTAAAGTTGAGTACGTCTTATCATCCACAGAATGATGGACAAACTGAGCAGACGATCCAGACATTAGAGGATATGTTGAGGCCATATGCCTTAGAGCTTCAAAGAAGCTGGGATAAGCATTTGCCTCTTGTGAAGTTTGCTTATAATAACAGTTATCATGCCAGTATTCAGATTGCTCTTTATGAAGCATTGTATGGAAGACAATGCAGATCACCTCTCTGTTGCTATGAGTTGAGTGAGAGGACAATGATGGGACTGGATGTGGTAGATGAGACCACGGAGAAAATCAAACTGATCCAACAAAAGCTTCTTACAGCACAGAGTAAACAGAAAATTTATGCAGATAATTGTCGTAAGGACCTGTCTTTTGAGGTTGGGGATCATATGTTTCTCAAGGTTTCCCCATTGACGGGCATTGGACGCTCAATTCAGGCTAAGAAGTTGTCTCCTCAATAAATAGGTCCTTTTGAGGTTTTGAAGAAAGTTGGGCCGGTGGCTTCTCAGTTGGCATTGTTGCCTCAGTTAGTGGGTCTACACAACGTGTTTCATGTGTCACAATTGAAGAAGTACCAGCCAGACCCGTCGCATGTGATAGAACTTAAGGAGGTTGAAATTCAGGAGAATTTAACTTACTGGACTGAACCAGATTGTATTGTGGATGCTAAGGATAAGCAGCTTAAAAATAAGACAATCCGGTTAGTAAAAGTGATTTGGAAAGGGACGGCTCTGGGAGATGCAACCTATCACAAGTGTGTAAAGAGGGAAAAACCATGCTCTATAGGTGGGTTAGATTACCTTTAACCAAGTGTTTCTACTATCAAAAGTGTGTTCAGGTCAATAAGTGGTTGATTTAGGAGAGCCTATGATTTCATGTCAGGGAGCATTAAAGGTTTGGTGGCTAGACGATCATGCTAGTATGTATTTATGTGGAATTGTTTTGAAAAGAGGAATCATTTCATATTTTGATATATATATATATATATGTGTGATATTACTTTATTTTGTTACTTTGACATTGTTATATGTGGAAATAGGCATTTAATAAACTATATTGGTTACCAAGATTTTTATCTCACCCATGGTTATTTACATTTTTCAGGCTCTGGTGCTAATGGTTCGAAGGAAAAAGACATTAGCTGAGTTGAGATCTCTTACAAAGCCTTTGTAATGTTTTGGTGTAATTAATTTAGTTTTTATTAGTCTTGTATATGTATAAATTGTCATAGGATTTGTACATATACATAAAGATATGATTGTGGTATGTTTTGTGATTTTAAGCTCCCTAGCCCTTGTATATGTGTGAATGATAAAATGACTAGATGGGCTAGTGGATGGATAAAATTATGTGTGAATATGAGATGAGTAGAGATTATGTGTAGTGATTTTGCTATATATGAGATTAAAGGAATGAAAATGTGAATTTGGCCCAAAGGATGAAACAAGCAATTTATAGGCCAAATTTGTATATGTGTGTTATATTGTGCATGTGTATGGTCAATTAGGTATGTATTGTCCATTTGGACTTGGTCAAGGCCTAAAAAGTGGCTAATGACATGTGGTTTTGAATTGAGACGCTTGAGTGGCAAAATTTTGGTAAAAACTAGTCAAAACGCACTTGGATGTCCAATTTTTGATAGAGATATCGAATTGAGATGAAACCAATGTCATTAGTTAGATATTGAAACAAGCTTCATGTGGGAACTTGAACTATTACGATTGGACATCGTATGTGGAAACTACTATTTGACAGTAAGTTCAGGTGTGTGTGTTGCGGCGCATGTACTCGCATGCTACGATGCACGTGAAAGTGAGCGACTGTGGCCTCTGTGCCATGTGGCACGAGCCATAGCTCACGGTGCTAAATTTCACTTTCTTTTTTAGTGATGCAAATGTTTTCTAGATCCTTGATGCACATAGGTTTATTACTTCCGCTATGTGTAATAAGATTTATAATTGAGTGAGCTATAAAATGATTTCTAAAAATTTTTAGGATCCCAATGCTTTCAATATTTACAACTTAAATGATTTCAAAGTAATTAGATCAATTGTAATGGAGCACATGGTAATATCAACGAGGGCATTATAGGTTACAAACTTATAGTTGAACACTAGAAAGTAGTCGCCCACTACCTCTTGCCTATGTAATTGTTTAACAAAGTCATTCCTCGATTTCAAGGACTGTTGCAACTTAGATGGAAGAGGAACTGTAGGTTTCCTATAGGGTAGCAAGCTGATAAAAATCGACGACAAGAAAGTGGGCATATGCTCTACTAAAACAAACCAACTTGACCACCCACTTGTAACTACTAGGGCACTGCGGATATGCAAGGGAAATACTTTTGTTTAACATTTCCAGGAAGACCATCGATTCGTTTGTTTACTAGGTTCAGTACGAAATCATAAAAAAGCTCTACCATGGATTGCCAATCATTTGGTACTAACTTTCCTCCTCCATTTTTAGTAACAAAATAAATAAGAAGTAAGAACAAACTGAGACTTAGTAGCATAAACAAAGATGGATATTCCCCCCTAATGTTCTCATTTTAAACGAGCCTATTGGATTGCTTTCTTTCCTCCTTAGAACCTATTGATGGGGGCTTCAGCTTAGGAAGGGGAAAGTAGCCGAGTAGTCAAAAGTGATAGACATTGTATCCATATGATTTTTCATTTCTCAACAAATATAATTTGTTTCATTAGTTTAAGTGGTTATTCTATTTTAAGTAATCAAGAACTTATTATTCTTAACTCTGGGGTTCAAGAATTCCTATATAACTTAAGCGACACAATAAAAGCTTTTTCTATTCTTTTATTAACTTATTTATATATAAGATTCCATTCAACCCATGGTTGGGAACTAATGATTGGTTTTGTCTATAAAGATTTTGGATTTGCCCATAATGATCAAATTATATTTGGTCTTGTTTCCACTTTTCCAGTCATTCTAGATATAATTTTGAAATATTAGATTTTCCATTATTTAAATTGTGTATCTCCATCACTTGTAGTGATTTATCATTCAATGAATGACTAAAAAATGGATCCATTGATCTAATTATAAAGTTTGTTATTTTGTAGACATAGAAAACTATATTGGAAAAAAAATTAACCAAAAGCACACCCCATAGAAAGGATAGGGGGACAGACTCTTAAGAGTGCTTAGGAAGAAACTTTTTCAAAAGCAAGTTAAGGATACCATACCACCACTAGTGCTTTCTTATATCATCGTACATCTTGCTAATTCTCAAATGCATCCTATATTTGCTCCAATGAGCCTATTCTAAAATCCTTTTTAGGATCCCCTTATTGGTAAGGACATAAATTCTCTCTTGATACAGGATGAAACTATCGTTGCTAAACTTAAAGAAAGTAGTACAACCCTCTTTGATATCCTCTTTGATACTTAGCAAAAACTTAACTTATAGCTGAGCTTCCCTTATTTCTTGCCAAAATTCACTAGAAATCACAGTGGAATGAACAATGTTCAAGGAATAATTAGAAGCCTCCAGCTACACCTCTAGAAAATACAATATTAACTGATGCTATTTAACCATCAAACCAGCCACACATACTAGGACCATGGTCTATACATCTTTATAAGGCAAACTTGCAACTCTAATCACAATGAATGTTCATGTTCTCCATAGTCCTACTAGTAGATCATAATCAACAATTTGGACTAGGACTTTCTAGCCTTACAGAAACTAGAGCCATATGCCTCTACCTTAGATTAGGGTATCACTTTCTCATGTATACACATATGCAACACTAAACATGCATTCTATGCATCACTTTTTATAGGCACTACATACATCATTATATTTACACATGTTATAACAACTATAAAATATAAAGGTACACATGTACAAGTTCCATATAACACAATGCAACTACTCTATCAATTTTAAAAACATTATTATAAATAAATTTCACCATTAGCTTGTATACAATTTTACAAGCCAATATATGGAAGAGTTTCTCCATTTACCTCAAACCCTTTTTACCGGGGCTAAATGGAGCTTATAACTCCAAAGTTCCACCGTTGATTCCCAAACTTATTGCAAAACCATAGTTTAACTCCTTAAACTCTTTTTATTACTAAAAGGTAAGAAAACAACCCCTTAAAATTCCTTGATTTAATTTCCCTATATCTTAAACTAAGAGAAATTAAGGTGGATAGGAGCATAAGGTGGTATGAAATTTACCTCGCAAGCGATAGGTTGAACTAACTCCCAGTATACTAAAATCTCTTGCCCTAGCATAGCAACACTCCTCCTCTCCTCCAGTTTATGAGTCAACTATACATCATTTATCCAAATTCTATGCTATGCACTATAACACATGCAACGTCTGCCACGTCATGTGGCATAGAATTGGAAATGTCTCATCTATTCACACATTTTTCATCAAATCACTTGACTAAGGATTATCCAAACCTTTTAAAAATTTTTGAGCAATCAACTATACAAGATAGTGGTAATTTACGTCATCTCCCAAAGATGTGTTTCAAGTAAAAGATAGTGGTTCATAAGTGAGCAAGTTAATTTTCTAGAATTGATTGTTATGCTAAAAAGTGTCATAATCAAGCTTAAAACCTAAACTAGTGAATGTTATGTGTGAGTTTCTCATGAGACTTGGTATCTAGATTTGGATTAGGAATTAAATCATGACCAATGTGCAAGTAAGTGTGCTTTAATTCTCCTTTCCTTCCTTACCAAATTCAATAGCTAATAGGAAGATTATCTCTAGTAACCCTACCTTAAGTAATATCCTTAAGCCTAGGAGTCTAGTGCTTAATTCAATTACCTAAGCTAGTGTTTCTTGTTGGTTAGATATTTAGTGATTAGAATGACTAAGTAATATGGTCAAAAGCCATGTGACCCCAAAGGTTATGATTGACCATAAGTAAACCTAACACATACCTCTCAAGACAATAATATGGCATATGGAAGGACAAACATCAATGAAAACTAAAGTTTAAGCAATCCGTATCAATAGATGAAATACACAAATCACATATCTAAACCAATCCATCAACAAATCAATCTCCATACTAATAGATTAACTCAAGATTATGGTTGCAAGCCATAACATCATAACCTAAGACTATGGTCTTATAATGTTAAGTAAATGGAGAAAGAATAGGAGAAAGAAAAATGTTAGACAAATTGAAGATCAAAATAGTTCATCAAGTCTTCATCCTTCTCTAGGAACCAAGGGAACCTTAGCCTTTAAGCTTCATTGAAGTCTTCCTCAAGTTTTTTCTTTGACCAAAATGCTCTATGACCTTAATTAGAGATCAATGCTTTAGATGGAAGATCAAATGTAACATTCAAAAACTTTAAATCTAGAAAAATTAATTAATTAAGGGATAAATTAGTTAAAAAGATGATTAATTAATTTAATTATGTTTTTAGGTTGCTAATTGGCTTTTTGGATAATATTTGGCTCTAAATTGAGTTAGGATGGAAGTTAGATTGAATAAGGTTTTTGCTTTCTACATCGTGAGCCGTGGCTTATGGTCGTGCACCACAACGCATGATACAACACAGCCATAAAATGTAAAAATGATTTGAAAAAGTCATTTTTGGTTAGTGAAAGCTTGAAACTCAAAGGAGGAAGATTTGAGCACTGTTAGGGCATCATTTTGTAAGGATTTTAAAGATAAATTAGGACTTCAAATTCTTGAGTAAGTTTCCTACTCTTCTCCTCTACCTTTTCATCTCATTTTTCATGGGATTTAGAAGTGGGAGAATTTGCTCTAAATGGATTAGGCTATGAGTCAATGTTTTAAAGGTTTCTACTGATTCTAAAGGTTTGATTTAAGTTTCTCATCCTTGGATAAGTAGTAACATGAAGTTAAATTGTTGTTTGGTAAAATTCAATATGAAGTACTATGAAGTTTCTTATAGGGTTTTGAGGTATGACAAGTTAAAATGTCAAGTGTTATATTGTGATAGAGTTAGAGGGAGGCTCTAAGGCATTGTGTGAGAAAATTATAATCTTGATAAGCCTATTGTTGAGATGAACTTCAGATGTGCGACATTTTCACATTTGATATCCAATTGGGGTGGTTCAAGTGTTCACACAAAGCTTATTTCAAAATCTAACTAAAGACACTAGCTTCATTTCAATCCAATATTTCTATAAACAATTGAATACCCAAGTGTATTTTGACCATTTTTTGCCAAAATCTTGAACTCAAGTGTCTCAATTTGAAACCAAGTCTCATTAGCCACTTTTTGGATCTTGTCCATGTCCAAATGGACAATACACACCTGATTGACTATACACATGTATAATATAACACACATACACACATTTGGCCTATAAATCACTCATATCACACTTTGGGCCAAAATCACATTTTCATTTCTTAATCTCATACATGGCTAAATCATTACACATACTATTCAAACATCTCATATTCATACACATGCATTCATCCACTAGCCCATCCAATCATTTCATTATTCACACATATATAAGGGCTGAGGAACTCAAAATCATCAAACATACCATAAATATAACTTTATGCACATGTACTTAATCCTATGGAAACTTATACACATTCTTAGCTAACAATTTACAAAGTCATTACACCAATTTCACAAGCTGGACATGTTCCTATTAATCAAAGTTCTGCACCATGCGTTATGGATCATCTATCCCCCATTACGGCGTATGGCACAGTGAGGAAAATCCTCACTATGCTCACACACTTTGCTCTGGGACTCCAATCTTCTACTCTCATTTGTTCATATAGCACCCTAATGGATCAAAATAACACTTTACTATTCAAAACTCTAATCCCATATTAAATCACTAATTCAACTCATAATCAGTCATTAGCGTAAGATTAAAAATTTAGGATGTTACAGTTCTCCCCTCCTTTTAAAAATTTTGTCCCTAAAATTAGAATAGCCACTGATACATACATACCTAAGGGAACAATTAAGGGTATAGCTGCCTAACCTTAGCTGCTGTCTCTCAGGTCACATCACTAGGATTCATGCCCTTCTAGAATACCTTCACTAGTTGAATAGTCTTGTTTCTTAGCTACTTATCCTTTGTATCCACTACTTGTTTTGGTTCTGCTCGATAAGTCATATTCTCTCATAGCTCTACCTCTTCAAGCTCAATCATATGGGAAGGAATTGGTTGGTACTTCTTGAGTTGAGACACATGGAATACGTTATGAACTCCAGACAATCATAAAGGTAAGGCAATCCAATAGGCAACAAGCCTGATTCTCTCTAAGACTTTGAACGGACCCATGAATCTAGGAGTTAATTTCTTGGCTCTAATTGATCTCCCAATTTCTATCACTGGCATAACTTTCAAAAATATGTGATCTCTTACCTGAAATTCCAATGATTTTCTTCTACGATAGGCATAACTCTTTTATCTGCTTTGAGCTATCAATAGCTTTTGCAGTAGCAACTCAAAAGTACGTGGTTTGGTCTACAATGACAAGTCCTATTATGCTTCTTTTAATCAACTCTATCCAACACAATGGCAATCTACACTTCCTTCCATATAGATCTTCCTATGGTGCCATTTAAATGCTGGAATGGTAACAATTGTAATATGCATAGCCAACAATAAGTAGTTATCCTAGCTACCATGCAACTCTAACACACAAGATCACAATATATCTTCTAGAGTCTGAATGGTTCGTCAGTCTGCCTATCAATTTAAGGACGATAAGCGGTACTAAACTTCAATAAAGTACCTGTAGCTCTCTATAATGCTCCCTAGAACCTAAATGTGAATCACAAATCTTTATTAAAAATTATATCCTTGGGCACTCCATGCAAATGCACAATCTCACGAATATAGATCTTTGCCAACTTCTCTAGAGAATCACTAATCTTAATAGCTAAAAAGTAAGTTGACTTCATCAATCGGTGTACAATCACCTAGATAGCATTGTGCCTTGACTGAGTTCTTGGCAATCCAGAGATAAAATCTGTAAAAATGCTGTCCCATTTCTACTCAAGTATCTTTAATGGCTGTAATGTCCTAGCCAACCTTTAATGCTCAATCCTTACTTTTTGACAAGTCAATCATCATTCTACAAACTCAGTCACTTCTCTTTTCATTCCTTGCCACTATCAATATAGCGCTTCACATCTTGATACATTTTCATAGCTCTTGGGTGAACAGTGTGCTTACTGTAATGTGCTTCAATTAGAATCACCTTTCTCAAATCCACATCATTAGGCACACAAATTCTATCTTGGTATACCATGAATCTATCATCATTAAAGATGAAATCCTTAACCAGATTTGACTCAACCTCTTCTCAAATCCTAAGAAGATACTTATCTTCCAACCGCACCATTCTCAACTCTTTCCAGAAGCCACTACTGATCATAGTAGTATAAGCACCAACTAAAGCTTTTAATGGTGTATCTTGTTAAGATTCGATAAAAGATTCCATTAGACTGTGTTCTCGAACCATCAAACTAGTTATGTATAGTGTCTTCCTGCTCAACACATCAGCTACCACATTAGCTTTTCCCAGATGGTATTTCAACTCAAAGTTATAATCCTTGAGTAATTCTATCCATCGTCTCTACCTCATGTTTAATTCCTTTTAATCTATCAAATACTTCAAGCTCTTGTGGTCACTAAACATAGACCCATATAGGTAATGATGCCATATCTTCAAGGCAAAAACCACTGCTGTAAGTTCTAGGTCATGAGCTGTGTCTTCATGTAGTCTGAGTTGCGTTGATGCATAAGCTACCACTCGCCTATTTTGTATCAGCACATAACCCAAACCTCTTAAAGAAGTATTCGTGTATACCTCATACGATAGTCTTGGATTTGAGATTATTAATACAGGTGCAGTAGCTAACTTCCCTTTCAACTTTTGAAATGCAGTCTCACACCTATCATCCTAGATAAAAGATTGATCTTTACAAGTCAATTTCATTAACGGAGAAGCAATTTGAGAGAAACCTTGGATAAAACTTTAACAATATCCAGTTAATTCCAAAAAACTTCAAATCTCCATAACTAAGTTAGGTCACTTCCATTTCAACACAGCGTTAACTTTATGCGGATCAATAGAAATCCCATCTACTAACACCATATAGCCCAAAATCTAACTTCCCTTAGCCAAAACTCAGACTTACTAAGCTTAGTATACAACTTGTTCTCCTTTAAAATCTGGAGCACAATTCGAAGATGCTTGGCATATTGTTCCTCATCTTATGAATACACCAGAATGTCATCGATAAAAGCCACAACAAATTAGGCCAAATATCGTCAAAAGATAGGGTTCATGTAATCTAAGAAAATTGCAAGTGTATTGGTCAAACCAAAAAGGTATGGCAAGGAACTCATAATACCCATAATGCATACGACAGGCCATCTTAGGTATATCTTTCTTAGAGAGCCTCAACTAATGATACCTTGACCTTAAGTCAATTTTAACAAAGACTGAGGCTCCAGCCAACTGATCTAATAAATCATCAATCTAGGGTAAAGGGTATTTATTCTTTACAATCATCTTATTCAACTGCTAGTAATCAATGCACAGTCGTAGACTGCCATCCTTCTTTTTCACAAATAACACCAACGAACCCTAAGGTGATATGCTAAGTTTGATGAAACCAAGAAAACTTCAATCTGCTTCTTTAACTCATTTAACTTTAAGGATGACATTCAATAAGGGGCTTTAGAAATTGGTTTGGTACTAGAAACCAAATCTATTGAGAATTCAATTCGGGAGGTAATCCAGACATCTTCTTAAAAAATACCTTGGGAAATTCACTTAATACTTCAATCTTCTCAATAGCCCTATCATAAACACTACTAGCTGCACAAGTTACCATGTAAGCATCACACCCTTGTTTGATCAGCTTTTCAGCTTGCACAACTAATAGAAATTTGGGCTACTCAGTAGAACTAGTTCTTATCGACAATACTGGCAAAGACATTAACTTCTTAGTACAGTCTAGCATAGCATTATTAGCTGCTAGCCAATCCATGCCAACTATCACATCAATCCCTTTCCTGGGAATGCAAATCAAATCAATCACAGATACCCAATCCTCAAACACAATCTCAATTTTCTAACACGCTTTGCTAGTAATACTCAAGGACCTCGAAAGCAGAATTACTTTAATCAACACAGGCAACTCTTTTAGCTCTAACTTAAGTCTATCTACACATTCTTTTAAGATAAAAGAATGTTTCACTCCAGAGTCAAACAAGGCTTCTATTCTATTACCGTAGATAGAAATAATACCTTTAATTAGGTTCAGAGATGCCCTGGCCTCTTCCTATGTTACAGCAAACACTTGTCTCAGAAATGTCGACCGCTGCTCCATCATCTCAATTCCACCCTTAGGATAATACTTGGCAATATAACCCAGCTTTCCATACTTGAGATAAGACCAACATCTCCCTGCGCGGAATCTACCACAGGCACTACACTAGGGTAAACTTCCAGTGCTAAAGGTAGGAGTTGGTGTGTTTAAGGCTTGCCTTGAAGGTTGCAAAGGCCTAATTCTGACCCTAGTACTCTTTTGCATTGACCCTATCTAAACTGATCGGGTCTAAGAACCTTTACCAAAACTCCTCTTACTAGAAGCTCCAGAACTATCAACTATACACAAGCTTCTTTGATCCACCGACTAATGAACTCAAAAAAGGTATAAATCTTCCTATACTATCCCTCTTCTTATCATCCTTTACTTTCTTGCCTTTCTTTGCAACTATTCTTGACTTATGCCACATGTCCTCATAAGTGGTGATATAGAATAGAGCAATTTGCTACCTGTACTTTGGATGCATATTTTCTAGGAACCTTTCTGCTTTCTACTTTGTGTCATTGTAGTGCTGCAAGTATGTGGAATAGGCTGACAGATCATTGAATCTCTTCATAGACTCCTCTTCATCCAAGTCTCCTTGCTTGAATGTGTGAAACTCTTCCTCCTTCTCGGTATGAAAGGATGTCGGGAAATAATAGTCGAAGAACACCCTTTTAAGTCCTTCCTAGGAATGCCTTACGCCACAACATGGTCTCACTAAATCCCACTATCTATTCATAATACTAGACAATCTAAAAGGCATCGTCACTCTAATGAGCATAGCCAACTCTTGTAAAGACAAACTCAATCTATCCACGCACTCCTTAGACACAAAAGAATGCATAGCACTAGAATTAAATAGTGCCTCTACTCAATGACCATAAACAAAAATCATACCTTTGATCAGCTTTGGAGATGCTTTGGCCTCTTCTCACTGTGATTGTGAATACTCAGCCAGGCATTTTAGATCTCTACTCAGTCCCCTCAACTCTACCCTTCGGACATTGCCTCGCTATATGTCCCAACTTGCTATACTTAAAACAAGCCCAACATCTTCCTGGATGAGATCAGCTGCAAATGTTACACTGAAGTGTCCTTCTAGTACTCAAAGTCAATATTGAAACATTTAACACTTGCCTTTAAGTCTGTGGAGGCCTAATTGTCATACCCCCATTTCTCTGCATTAACCCCATTTGAAACGATTAAGACTTTGACCCTCTATTGAAACCCTTCCTTCCTAAGGATTAGAAATACCAACATTAAACTTAGGCCTCTTAGAAATTCTGCCAATCGGACCTAAAAGGGATGAAAACATCCCCATCTTATCTCGCCTCCTCTTGGCATCTGCCTCTCTACTACACCTAGCTGTTACTCTCAGCTTATGCCACATCTCCTCATAAGTGGTCACATCAAGCAGCACTATCTGCTAGCAATACTTAGGTTTCCTCTTTTCTGGTAACCTCTCAACTGTCCACTTTGCATCATTGTTATGCTAGAGGTATGTGGAATAAGTCAATAGGTCATTCAACTATTGAATACACTTTTCTTCATTGAGATTTGCTTGCCTAAACAAATGAAACTTCTCTTCCTTCTTGGTTCTGAATGAGACTAGAAAGTATTAGTAAAAGAAAACTTTCTTGAATTCATCGTAACTCAACCAAATACCACCCGAAGGCCTTATAGACTCCCACCGCCTCTTTACAGTACTAACTAGCTGCACTGTGGCTAGGACAACCTTGTGCTCAGGGGTACAAATCATCACCTCAAAGATGGTCTCTAGCCGCTCTATCTATAGCTCTGCTTCCCCCTCTCTCATACTACTATTGAATGTTAGCGGGTTGAAGTGAACAAACATCTTCCAATCATGATCAATTAATGGATCATTGCCAAGAATCTCTTACCTACTACCTAAACCCTGAGATGGTTCAAGTCTACTATGTGCTTCCTCATGTATCAGGATATCTTGAGCCTCAACTCTCTCCTCTTGTTCTCTACCTCTCAGGATCGTGTCATGATCCCTAACCATCTGCCTTATATCTACCACCATATCTTTGAGCTCCTTAAGCAGCTTATCATGTCTATCCCTTCACGGTTGAATTAGTTGAACTTCCTACTCTTGGTCATCCTCAACAACCCGTCTAGGCATAGCACTTCTAGGACGAGTACCTCTCCTCATACTGTACTGTTTTCTCCCCTCCTAAGGACAAAAATAAGACAAAGGACATTAGGGAAAGAGTTGTGTAATGAACAATTATAAGTTGCCACATCTGATCTAGAATGAATGCATTAGAAAATCACCACAATCAGGTCTCAAAACTTGAGAAATTGATACCAAATGTTACCTCCTACCATATCATCCAGATGTAGGAGAAGATAAACAAAATCACCACATTAAATAGACCAACCAATAATAAAATATTTTGTTTGAAAATCTTGGGCCTAATACTCATTTGCAAAATTAATAAAATCACAACACGTTTAAACAATACACAGTGAAAGTAAATCACATGCATTCATAACACCAAATACATGCATCTCAAATTACAAAATTAGGTTGGCATATGGACCATGCACTGTGGTGTGCAGTACATGCACCATAAAATGTAGTATAGAGCCACATGCCTGACTGTCTATGTCATGCGCTGTGACGTGAGATGCTATGAGCCACGATGCTCCAATTTGAATTTTTTGCTGTCATTTGACAGTAAAAATGACAAACTTTTGGTGTGTGCCATTTCCACAATGTCTGATTAAAGTGATTCAAGCACCCATACATAGCTTGTTTCATAAGCTAACTAATGAGATAGGTTTGATCTAATGGTCTGATCAAAATTTAGACACCTGGGTGCAAAAAGTCACTTTTTTGAAAATTTTGCTCACCTAAGCACTCAAATTGATCCCTTTCTCCATTAGACCACAAAAAGCCTTGAATGAAGTCTAAAAGGACCTAATGCACCTAATTTACCACAATATATCATATATATACACCTATACCAAAATTTAATCCCTTGATGGCCAATTTTCACATTTTTCAACTTTTTCATAATTTGTTACAATTTGGCACAACTTGGCCCATTTAGCCCTTTTCTCACTAAAATCACATCTATCCATATTCAATACATAATTACAACTTAATCTTAGCCCCAAATTACTCATTTCATCATAATTTTCCACTTATAAGCTAAGATTCACTGAAAACTCATGACATTCATTACAATTTCTACACTCTCAATAAACACAACTCAACTATTTAAATCATGCATGAAACCCTATGGCAACTTATTTACATATATATTCATAAGTTTTATATTCATTATACAATCTTAGAGACTCCTTAACAATGGCACCCCTATGTCGGTCTTGTCTCTTTTCCTTTGCCCTGATCACTACTTGGTCTTGTAAAAATGTAACCTTGGGGGTGATAAAAAAATCTTAGTAACAGAATAACTTACTCCTATTGACTATCATATGTAACTATATAAAAGTAAAGCATAATATACCATTTAATATAACAAACATCACATGTTTCACTTCAAATCACGTAACATGTGTCAAATTACTTCTTTTACTACCATAACCACCACTTTTCCACATATACAACATATAGCATGATCACTTTCGATCAAACCTCCAAATCATCCTGACATGAAACCATAGGCTTGCCTTAGACTAATGTACAATCTCATTAGCCCTAAGCTCACCTTTAGTGGTAGAATTACCCAGCCAAAGGTGTTATATCTCCCTTTCAAACTATGGTTTCCCCAAAACATACAATGGGGTGTTGTTGACTTTAACACCACATCACACAAACACCGTACCTTGAAAGGTGCTAAAGAGATATAATTCTGCAACATCGTGCCCCATCAGGAGCTAAGAAGAATATGCCATATGGTCTTATTACCAAACTCCACATGGGTGAACTCCCACCACTTTGATCATCTTTCTAAACCATATAGGTTCCTCGTTTACACACATGCCCTCAATACACAGCATATATTTGTATAAAGTATGGAATCACATGTTCTTACTCATTTATTTGATCAAAAGCCATTTTCATAAAACATTTACACAATGATATGAAACATATTAGTTTAAAACAATTTCATGTAATTGATAGCATACTCAAACACATTTATAAGAAATAGTTTAATAGAGAAAGTTATCTAGTTACCTCAACACTTTCATCACTAGAAAGATTAGTTGTGGATTTCGACCAACACTACAAATTATCACAAGCTTCCTTTCTCAACTCACGTGCTCAATATGCCAATCTGAACATAATTAGCACAATTTAATCATTTGGTCCAATTTGACCAAAAGTAGATAATTACTATTATCTGTTCTAGATCCATTACTATTTGATTACTACTTTACATTACCTTGGCTAGTTTTATTTTAATTAAAGAAGATTTCTACCCTAATTTCCTCTTGATTTAAGGTCAAATCGAGCCTATGGGTTCAAAGTTCTATCGTTTAACTTTAAACTAGTCGTAAAGCTCTAATTTAACTTTCAAGAACCTTTTTATTATTATCAAGCAAGAATTAAACCCTTAAAATCTTATCAATTCAATTTCTCTATAACTCCTATTCATAGAAATTAGGGAAGAATGCAAGGTAAGAGTTATACATAGCTTACTCGCTAAGTTACAGATCATAAGCACCTTCCACCGTTCTGAAATTTCTTGCCCTAACACACCAGCCCTTCTTTTCTTCTCCTTTCATGTATTTTTGATTCTTTCTTTTGAAATTCACCTAAAATTCATGATTTAAGGGGTCATTTTTTAATCTCTGTGTCGCGGAGCATGCAGCATAAGCCACGATGCGTGGCACGGTGAGGATAATTCTCACAATGCATACTTGCTTCAACCTAAAATGCAATCCTTCTACCTTTATCTTATTCATTTAACATCCTAATAAGTCAAATCATCACATAATCATCGAAATCCCTAATCCCACACTTATTACCACTTTATACCTGATCAACAGATAATCATGAGATTCAAAAATTCAGGATGTTACAAAGCAAAGAAAAAGTAGCCTCACTTAGTAGTGGTATGACTACCAATTATATAGATTGAATGTATAAAAGTGTATTTAAAAATTGAGTTGCTAACTAGGATACATAAGTATATGTGAATATGAAAATATGAATGTGTATATGAATTGTGTTTGACTACTTGCTTTTATATGTGATTATACATCTTTCTAAAGGTACCACGGTAGTGAGTATATAGATAAGCCTAGATGCCAAATAAGCAAGTGTATGCTATTGTGTAACTTGTTCCACTTGTATTATGTGTGAAATTATGTGTATGTATAAGAAGTTGACACAAATGGTGAGGCTAAGCGCTATTTGGAAGAGTTAAGTATATGTGTGATTCTTGACCATATGGTGAGGTAGAGCCCCATATGTAAGAGTCGGATGGTTGAAAGTGGAACAAATCTATGTGTATATGTGATTGTTTGTGTGTTCCTTATATAAGCCCACAATTGTGTAATGTGGCATTGAGAGGACAAGATGGGCAATTGAAGTGATATATCTTATTAGAAGGGTCAATTAGGTGTAGTCCTTTTGGACTTAGTTTAAGGCCCGAAGTGGTCTAATGGGATAAAGAATGAGAATTAAACACTTAGGGTTCAAGTTTTTGAAAGAAAAGTAGCTTTTTGCACCTAGGTGTCTAATTTTAGATCAGATAGTTGAATTGAGTCCAAACTTGTATCATTAGACAAAATACATTATAAGCTTCATGTAGACGTTTGAATTACTCTAATTGAATGTTGGACGTGGAAATGGCATGCGGAAAAAGTTCACCTTCTAAACTACCATTGTATGCCATGCCACAGTGCATGGTGGTATGAGCTGTGGCACATGGCACCTTCTAAAATCTAGCAAGTTGTTACAAACACTTGAAAAATCCCTTTTCAAGATTTTTGAGAAAATAAGATAAGCTTTTGCAAAAAAACTCTCTTAAAGAGTAGATGAAAATACAAATGAAAGCTTATAAACTTTTGAAAGCTTTTCACAATTCTTTTCAAGAACAATGAATGAATGCAAGATATAAAAGCACAATTTAAAAGCTTTTTTAAATGCACAAATGATAATTTTTTGCTCAAGGATCATTAGTTCATGTTATAGTTCAAAATGAATCACTTATATAGTTTTTGGAAGTTGATAGACTATTGGAATAGTGATTCTATCCGTTAATGCATTTCTTGTGAGTGACTGATATAATCACACGTGAATTTATACTAGAGTTGTTTTAGAAAACTAAATATGATAAATCACATGTAAACATCTTGTCCTCTCACATATGGTTTTGCACTTTTGAACAACCATCCAGTTCTGTGTGCTAAAACTCGTGTGGTACGACATTGCTCTCTTACTCATTTGAAGAAGCTTTAATTGTTTTGGAATTTCTGCAATTTGCTTTGTGGAGACAGTGAACTTGTGGATTTTGTAGCAGTAAATCCACATGAGAAATTCCCTTAAAAATTTAATGAGAGATAGAAGAGATATACAAGACAATTATGGAAAAATTCTAGCTCAAAATAGTCATTCCCAGAATTTTTCACAAATTGGTCCACAGTTTTTGGAAGCAGAATTTCATCCAGATGACCTTATAAGCTTCCAAAAAACTTTCTAGTAGGATAAAGGCAAAATCAAAGAAAATGATAAAAATAAAAAAAAAACAGATCCAAGACAACAAGGAATAATATGAGACTTGAACTAAACAATTTGGGCACACAATGTGGATAACATGATCACTTAAATTTGCCATAGGGTTTTAGAATCCTCTGTAAAGGCTCCCTGGACCTTGGCTTGTAAAATGCGCACAAATCAATTCCCACATCTAAAATTAACCAAAATAGTTTTAAAATGAATCTAAGAGATATAGAGTTAAAAAGAACTAAATTTCAAGTCCAAAATATTCCAAAATTATTCCCCATCAATTTTTCAGGTAAAGGGAAAAACATTGAAAATAGAGCAGTGTCAAGCTCTACACTAGAGAAAAGAAAATGCACACAATTTTTTTTTATTTTTCAAACTTTGTAACACAAAACACAAAAATCACAGAACTAAAGACTAAACTAAAAATACTAACAAAACAAATTTAAACACCAAGTAAACCTTCTTAAGAGGTAAACCTTGCCTCACCAGCAGTGGCACCAAAATTTGATAAAGTGTAATCACTTGACCATGAAAATAAAATTAAAAATAACCCAAATGTGGTATAGGGCCAACCTATATTATCTCCTAAGGAATGGTTTGTGTTCAACTAAGAGGCTATCTAATGGAATAAATGACTTAATGTATTGAAAGTTTGATTACCTAAGTACCTAAGGAATTAAAATTGCAAACTAAAGTGTGATTAGTGATCTTCCTTATTAAAGTAGGAATCCTAGGGCATTATTGATGGAGGAATCCTAGTTTCTAAATGATAATGGAAGATCACTCAACTTCTCCCTTAGGCTGAAAAATTGATTACTCAAGATAATTATTATAATGTCCACCTTGACATTATCAAAATTCACCACACAATCACAATAAACAATCATAATTAGGAGCAAGGATTGCTCCTAAGCTTACATTATATATATAAGGGTTAAAACTAATGATCTTTTAGAAATAATTTTGAAATATTTGAGATCCCATAAAAGCCCTTCAAATTTATAGTTTGAGCACAAACTTAATGATTTATAAAGGTATTGAAAGTATGAAAAAGTTTTGGGAAGCAAAACACTTGAAAATAGGGCCAAAAATATCATTTTTGAGTATTTTGGTGTATAGAGAAGCAAAATTGGCTATTGTACCATGCAACGTGGCTTCCACCCAATGCACTGTGGCACACATGTCCATGACAGCAAAAGGCTATCATGATTAGGGGTGAGCAAAACCGAACCAAAATTGAAAATCGAACCGAATTGAATCGAATTTTGTCTATTTGATTTGGTCTATTTGATTTTTTGGTTTGATTCGGTTTTTTTATTTTAAATATTTTGGTTGATCGGTTCAATTCGGTTAGTAAAATTTAAAATCGAATAGACCGAACCAACCGAATTACATATAATTTATTAATTTATAAATTATATTTAATTTATAAATTATTTTATTTTTATTTTTTTTAATAAAGAATAAAAAATAATAACATCACTTGAAACCCCATTTCAATCAGTCACTCTCATTAGTAGGTGTTATGACTGGATTATGGGGCCATTATTTGATCATCAGTGTTTATTTGTGGTTGTTTATTTGATTATCCATGCCTTTATAATATTTGGGCTTTATGTCATATGGGTGTAATTAGAATGGGCTCATATTAAAAAAATGAATAGAAAAAAAGGTCTAATTTTGTAGTGTTGTTTGTTTTGATATTTAAAAAATGGGCCCAATTTTAATAGTCAAATATGAAACCGAAAAACCAAATTAACTAACCGAATCGAATTATCAAATTTTGGTTCGGTCCTTGTTCGGTTCGATTCGGTTTTCATTTTTAGTGTTATTCGATCGATCGGTTCTACATATTTTAGAACCGAACCGAACCAAACCGACCGATGCTCACCCCTAATCATGATAGCATTTCAGGACAAAGTTTGAACGCGCACCATTTTTGCATCAAATGACTGATTAGAGTGATTCAAGCACCCACGCAAAGCTTATTCAATAAGCTAACTAATGGTTTAAGTCTCATTACGATCTAACACCGTATGAGAATTTTAGACATTCAAATGCAAAATTCAATTTTTAAAGTGATTATCAACCATCCAAGTACCCAAAACTCAAAACTTATACCATTAACCCATTTTGAGGCTTTAACCAAGCCTAATGCACCAAAATACACCTGCTTAAGCATTCAAACACACAAAAACATACCAAACACAAAATTTGATCACTTAATGCCAATTTCACCCAATATAGCCAAAATACAAAATCAACACCACATGCACAATTTGGCCTCTATTGCCACGTAATACACCACATATACATTATCACCATGTATATACAACATTCCTTGCACTTGTATTAGTATTTTAGCCCATCACCACATATTTACATCATATACAATATTACGCTAAAATACAAAATAACATAGTATAATATAAGTACAACCAATCAAAATGATATGCATTCCTAGTTGGCAACTCATATTATCATCCATATAAGTTTACATACACAACTCAAAATAAAATCAGGCTTTACAATGGTAATTGTAACAAGTATGCTAGCCCTTGCCAGATTCCTTCCCTTACTCAGACTCACTAGCAGAACCTATAAAATGATAGCCATGGGGTGAGATAAAAATCTCAATAACTAAGATAATTTACAATATCGATTAATATACTAAGTTATAAACAAGCTTTAAGATAAGCATAATAAACACATTATATAAAATCACCACAAGTTACATGCATGATCACTAATCATCTGGCCCTCTAATACTCCCGACCAAACCAGTAGGCTATTTCACGAAACTAAACCACATGTATAGTCCCCAAGCTCACCATCTATGCTAAGACTACCCGGCCAAGGTGTCCTAAACCACTTGTGGACTACAGTTCCCCTTATTACAAGTAATTGGGGTGTTGTTACTCCAACACTGCATCCTATGGATGCTAAGGAGCATAATCTCTAACTCCGCACCCTTCTGGGTACTAAGGAGAGTAAGTCTCCAACACCGCACCTATTTTCAGGCATTAAGGAGAAATATTAACTACACCTGGCATCCCGAAGTGCCAGCAGTGCTATATAGACTTAATCTCCACTAACTTCACTAGGGTGACCTCCCACCCTCTAATATGCCACATTTCACTACATATCTGTACTTGACCATGCATAAACCACTTTCTAAATAAATATAACAAATCTTACCACTTACTTCAGAAACATAGAATTTCACAAATTAATATACCACTCATTTTCTAAAATAGTTAACGTTTACAAAATGTATACATATATATACATAACAAATCATAGAAAAATAACTTGAGAATAACTTATACAAGGTAATAAATAATGCAAATTATCTAGTTACCTCAACCCTTTTGTTACTAAAAGGATTACTCGTGGTATTAAATCTCTTATTGTGTCCACAATCTACATCAACAAGTACTATATGTTAATTTTCAATTAACACAAGCACTATTAGCTATCAATATCTTCTCCCACTTCTCATTCATACACTTAAAAAAGAGGCTTGTGAAGATTACAATTTGCTCATACAATCCCCTCAAGCCTCCCTCTCACTCTATCACAATATAACACTTAATATCTTAACTTACCACACTTCGAAACCCTATGATCAAGTCAGGGCTTGATCCAACTTTCACCAAACAACAAAATAGCTTCATATTATCACTTATCCAAGGCCAAAAAACTTAAATCAAACCTTTAGAATAAATTTAAATCTTTGAAATATAGACCCATAGTTTAATTCATTCAGAGCAAATTCTCCCACTTTCAAATTCCATGAAAAATGAGATAAAAAGATAGAGGAGAAGGGTAGGAAACTTACTCAAGAGCTTGAAGGCCCAATTTATCTTGAAAATCCTCCCAAAGAGATGCCCTAACAGTGCCCAAAGCTTTTCTCTTTGTGTTTTAGGTTCCCTACTATAAAAACTGCATTTCTCTGATGATTTTCAAAAATTATGCTATTTGTGCTGTGCTATGCACCGCAATGCACAATGCACAAGCCGCAGTTCATGACACAGCGAGCAAAATGTCATTTTTTTCTCCCCTTGATGCCTCCCCACTTGATCCAACTTTTATCCTAACTCAATTTAGAGCTAAATATGACCAAAAAAGCCAATTAACAACCCAAAAATATAATTAAATTAATTAATTATCTTTTTAACTAATTTAGCCCTTAATTAGTCAATTTTTCTAGATTTGAAGTTTTCGAATACTACATCCTAAGAAATCTAGCCTCACCAATTCAATTCCTAAAGTACTAATTACAACCCCCTTAAGTAACCCTACTAGCTTAGCTTAAGGATTAACCAAGTGTTTGATTAAATCTTCTCTCCTTAAACCATGATCAAAGCCATACCCAAGCACAAGACTATGCAACTTGAGCATTTCATCAAGCATTTACCAAACAATTACATGCTAATATTAAGTCAATACAAGACATTCACTATTAGAAAATCACATGTTATAATGCAATACCCATAATGGCCAAAATTATCATTAGCAAACATTTACAACCAACCATGAAACTAAATTCAAATTGAACTAAAATTAATCATAGTTATAGTATTCTAGTGAAATTGAAAAAAGAGTAGGAATAAGTTGAGCTTAGCCAAATGTAGTCTTTAATGTTCCTCTTCTATCAACTCCTCCCTATGATTCCATAAAGAATTTAGCTAGAAAATATCAAGAACATCTTGCTCCTCCAAGAACTCAACATGGTCATGGGGTGCTCCATAATACTTGATAATTTGAATCTTCAAATCTCCTTACAAGTGAGTGGGATAGGTTAAGCCAATGGAGAGGAATGGAATGGTGGTAGTTTTATAGAGGTTTGATAGCTAGAAATGGAGATAGAATGACTAGAAAATTAGGGGTTCTAGAGAGAAGGTGAAGAAAATGAAAAACAAGATGAACTAGAGAGAAAGAATAGAAGAGATGAATAAGAGTGTGTGTGTGTGTGTGTGTGTATTATGAGTGTTCTAATATGAAAATAATGAGGATAGGACGTGAAGGTTGGTTTCTCTTCTGATTTGGCTCTAAAAATTAATTCAAAAACAAATTAAATTAAAGGAAAAGCTTCACAGTTTGTGGACATAACCTTAGGTGGCACCTTCCCATTGATTGGGTGATAATTCCTATGCTCATATGAATATTGCCATGATTTTCACTTAGAAAATCTGATCTTACCCATCCTCTCAGCCATTTCATGTCACTTATGTCCAAAATGCCCTTCTTGCACTTCCTTGAGCAGTTGATACAAGTCCAAGTACATATATGTCACCTATGTCACATAATGAACAAAATTAATCAAATAGATGCATGTGGCATAATAATTCATGGTTAGAAACATAAAATTAATTATTTAGATGGAAGATAAATAATAAAATGTAATTTAAGGGCTGATCAATGTGAAACCAGGCATGCACACATGCACAAAACTCTAATTAGGTCAATAAAGTCAACAACCCTAGTTTTGTTATTTTTAATTAATAGGTCCCGAACCACATTGAATTTTCAAAATATAATTTCATATTTATTCTCTTGGGTATCAAAAATATTTGGAATAATTTTATGTTGACACAGTACATATATGTACTTGGACTTGTATACCCAATACACAACTTTACCTTTTAGGTGATTTTCTTGCTTTTAAAAACTTGAGTGCATTAAAATAGGGAATATAACATGTAAAATGGATCCTAAATGAGTGGATAAAGTATGTAAATAATGTGTCTTATCAAAATGAGAATCTTCCTTTATAGTTCTACTTATCTATATTGATGACATCATCTTGGTAGCCAATGATTCTATTGAAATTGCCTTTGCAAAATGCTTTCTCGATGATTCTTTTAAAATCAAAGATTTAGGATGGCTTTAATACTTTCTAGGTTTGGAGATTGCTCATAACTCTTCTAGCATTTCATTTTGTCAACATAAATTTAACTTAGATATTCTTAGTGACTGTGGCTATCTTGCTTGCAAACTAGCTGCTACCCTAATGGATAAGTCTACCAAGCTCTCTAAAAATGATGGTACTCCTATTGATATTCCATCTGCTTATTGACATTTTGTTGGTTGTCTCCTTTATTTTTGATAACCATTGACCTTGATATTGCTTTTGCTATCTAGCAGTTGTCTCAGTTTTTATTTGATCCACATAGTACTTATCTACAAGCTGCTCATCATGTTCTTCATTACCTTAAGTCCTCTCTAGGAAAGGGTTATTTTTCCCTATTGGCTCTAATCTCAAATTGAAGGCTTTTTTTTACTCTACTTGGGCTGGCTGTGTTAATTCTCATTGCTCTATTACTGGCTTTTGTGTTTTTCTTGACAAAGCTTTGGTTTCTTGGCACTCTAAGAACTAATCCACTATTTTTGTTCCTCTTTTGTGGATAAATATTAAACTCTTAGTTCTGTGACTTGTGAGTTACAATGGTTGCTATTTTTATTACAAGATCTTCATATCTCTCATATTTCTCCTGCTATTTTTTTTATGACAATCAATTTGCTCTTTATATTGCCTTTAATCCTAATTTTGACAAGCGTGCTAAACATGATGATTTTGAAGCTAAGGCTATGCGTTCAAATCCGTTGGTCTAAATGGGATTAATAGGAGTTATTTGAGTTATCTATACCTAGATATAATGGTTTTATGCATCCATAAGAATGGGCTCTCAATTATGGATAAAATTATGGCCTAAAGTGCTATAAATAGTGGTGCTTGAGGTAAATGGCTTTCATTGATGTTGATTAAGGATTGTGTTCATATTAGTTAGAGCTAATGAGAGCTAATAAACCTAATGTAGTGATTAAACTCAATAGTTAAGAGCTTTAAGTTATTAAAGTATTGAAATTTGAGATTTGAAAGTTGGCAATGTGTGACATTGATGATGATTTTGGGTTGTTAGATTATATATTAGTGAGTATTTAAGTTGTTGAGAGCTAAATGAAATTAATAGGAGTTAAGGAACTCATTAGATGTGAGGTTAATTTTATAGTTGAGAAATTTGGTTATTAAAGTATGAAATTAGATGTTGAAAGTAGTGATTTTAATGATTAATAGTGATGGGCGTTAGTGTAATTATAGACTAACCTTATGAAGTACTGGCAAGCTTAAATTTAGCTCAGAAATCAAGTTGTGATTGAGGGATAACCTTTGACCTCTCAAAGGTTTAAGGTAATTGGAGAAAACCTAGTTTATATACTTAAATATTAATGAATTCTTATTGAAATGGATGATTTGAAACATGCTTGTTATTTTAAACTCTTGATGCAAAATTAGCATATTTGAGAATGTGATATTATTAGAGTGTTATGTTCACTTAGATATGAATAATCATAGTGATTGAGATTATGTGAGTATGGATATATGAATCTATGTTATGTGATTGATGATTAAGATGCATGAATATGTAGTATACATGCATAGCATGATCATTAGTGAGAGTTCACCTAAAGAGAGGAGTAGTTTGGTAAATCTATATGGTATTGGTAGTGACTATTGAAATCAGGAACTTGCCCTAGCACTAACCATTGAAATCGAGAGTAGGCCTTATCCCATAATTGATTTAGGACTTTTCCACTTATTCTATGAGAGACTCAAACTTAAAGTCTCTATCAATTCATGAAGAGGCTAGATTAGGGGTATAACATCAGGAGGTCATCAGGAGGGTATAAGGTTGGCATATTATCATGCATTTGTCCCAACCACATGATTATTAGTATTATAGTCTGGTGCGATTAGGGGTGTATGGTTAGTATTATTGTGACACTAGGTTGTGCATTATTGATATATATATATATATACATGGTTGTTATTATTATGGTCGAGGCTTTACATTGTCATACATATTTTATATGTGTGTTTATTATCAATTGCATATGTTTTTGATTGATATGCAACTGTATAGATTAAGTGAAACTTGATTACTGAGTAGTTGTACTCATCCCTTTATTTAACATTTTATAAGTACTAGTTTCGTGCAGGACAAAGGGAAAGCACTAAAGGCTTGAAAACTTGGTTTCCTACTATAGGCCTCTCGTAATTTTAGTTGCATATGTGTAATTAATTGATATTTCTAACTAAGATGATTATATTTTGTTATTACTTACACTATTGAATATTGAGTATTGAAAGGTGTATTTTAGGCCTAGTGTGTATGGCATCTTTTTAGTCTATATATGAGCAAAGCTAAAATTTGACTATATGCATAATTGTATTAGATTATATTGAGTTTTGAAATCAAAATACCTCCCCTTGTTATTTCTTAAAATAAGGGGTTGAGAGTTAAAATTGTTAAATATATGATATCTAATTGTTGTGGTATGTTACATAGGTTGTCTTAAGTCTATTGAGTGTAGTCTAAGGATTGGTGTGGGCTTTTGGCACTTGGATTGAGTTTTGGATACCCTAGTTGTGTTTTGAAAGCATAAATGAGTTAGTTTGCATCTTAGTATCCAACTTTTGATTAAGAAATAATTTGGATGTGAAACCAGTGCTATTAACTAGAGCTTAGAGAAAGCTTTCTATAAATACCTAGATCACCTCAATCTGATATCGGACAGTGATTTGGTGTGTGTTGGAAGTTCGGCTAGAAAGTTTGCCATGATAGCTTTTTGCTGCTGTCATGAATTCTGCTGTTTATGCCACATAATTGTGCCAAAATTAGTTTTTTCTTTTTCGACCTAATTTGATGTTATCTTATCTTGTATGATAGCCATAGTTCCTTTTATATGTTTTGCTCTGATTTTAGTTTATGAAGTGATTTTATATTATTTTAAGTTTTAAAAACTTGGGATCCCATTTATAAAAATTTTACAAACTTGGGAATTTGTTTAGGTTATTCCTGTGATTACCTTGATTTTGGAGAGTTAATTGTGGATAAGTAAGGGTGACCTTACACACATGCACACAAGGGATCAAATTAACTTGTCAAAACTTGAAATAATTGCAATGTATTTAAGAGCTTGGAAGAAAATTTCAGATCTAAATTTGAGCTTCATTAGGTGAGAATTCCAAGGCAATTAAGGGAGTACAAAAGCTTATTATATACATGCACATGGGATTAGAAGAGCAACATTAGAATTATCACCTAAGTTGACTTGCAGCCTAGACTACCCTTAACCTTACTTGACCTAATGACTTGTAATGTGTGTTGTGGCAACTTATTTAGGAGCTAAAGCATCACCATTTTCATCCAAACATATCTAGATAGGTCTAGAATCAGATTTTCAGATCAAGCAAGCACAATTTTAGATTTTTCATCTTCATGTTCTTCAAGTTCTCTCACTTCTCTCTCTACACTTTCACTCTCTCTCCTCCATATCTCTCAATCTAATCATCCAAATTTTACAAAACCACTACCATTCTCAGCTCTTTTCTTCCTCTACAAAACCTGATATCTTTCTCAAGGATTAAACCTTGTCTTCCTTGGGCAAAATTCATGAGAAAAATAGCCATGGAGTATAAGCTTTATCTTGAAGAAAACTTAGAAATGGAAGGCTAGATTCTTAAAGGAACTATAGTATGAGGAGGAGGAAACCTTGAGTTTGTATTATTTTTGAGCTAGTTTTGAATTAATCTCTCTACTTTCTCTCTCTAGAATTATAAATCTGTATGGCTCTTTAAACTTGTAATCTCAAGTGATAACTCATATGATTGAGAGATGCTTGTTGCAACTTGAATTTGATTATGTTTAATGCATGAAATTCAGCCTCCTTGGGTTGTCTTTGTGCAGCTTATTGAGTTTAACATGTTTTCTTACTTGTCATAATCATGTCAACTTGAATTCATGTGAATATCTTCATGAATCATAATCTTGAGCATGTTGATTCCATTAAATGTACTTGACCTAATTGACTCAAGTTGTAACACTTTGATTGGGCTTAATGCTAGCTAGGTTTTGACTCACTCTAAGACCATAAGTATGGATTAAGGTTGGTCAAGAGATTAGTTAAGACTTAATGAATTCAACTAAGTGTCTTGAACTAAAGACAAGAGAAAGAAGATCACAATAGTTAGGCCATAATCAAATAAGGTTAAGTGACCAAATTGATAGAGTTCCTACTTTTAGTAGGTTTTTACACACCTACTTTATTCACCTTAGAATTAGATTAATTAGCACATTTAGTTTAGAGCTTAAATCTATCCCAAATCACCTTTAACTTGTAGCATACTTCAAACCTAAATTTCTAACTAAGCCTCCTCATATAAATCGACCTAGGTTAACACTAATACTACATTAGTATAGCTTAGTATTATTTTGCTAGGGTAGCGACAACCTTAGTCAGGTATCTTTTTAACATTAATGATTTTAGGTTAAATGATAAAATTATTCCTTTGTTAACAAAAAAATAATAGGTTCATGTGGAAGTTGTGATTTCTTGTTTAATTGTTATGATTCAAATAATAAAATTAAGCTATGATCACTTAAACAAAAGTTGTAACTAGTTATTTTCATAACTTAGATTTAAACGATAAAGAAATTTTATATGAGAAGTTATAATTTCTTGTTCAACTCTTGAGATTCACAAAAATAATTTGTGATTGTTTGAACAAAAGTTGCAATTAGTTGTTTTCAAAACATGAATTTCAATGATAAAAGAAATTTTAAGTAGGAAGTTGTAATTTCTCATTAAATTTTTTGTGATTCTCAAAATCAAAGCTATGATTGCTTAACAAGCGTTGTGATTGGGAATGGTTATTTTCAGAAATTGTTTATCAATCACAAATGAAATTTCATATGTCAAAATTTTAATTTCTTGTTCAGTATTTGCAATTCATAGAGCAAAGTTGTGATGGTTCAAACAAAAATTGTGAATGAAAAAAATGAAGTCACACCTAAATAAGGGGCAATTTAATCATTTAACATAAAATTATTAATGTTAAAAAGATACCTAAAAACTTCATAAAAATTATGATATTTTGAGAAACTTAATTATCATTTATATATTTCTATGGAATTTTATCATCATTTTCCTAGTCTTTAAGATATTACAAGATTGCTGGAAACATATTCAATACTATTATTGGGAAATGTCTCTCCTTTTAATGGATAATTTTTTAAATTTTAAATATTCATATATTCCCTTCGTTCAAAAATGTAAGGCATTTTTAACCAAATCTCACCCCCAATAAAGTAATTACTTACTTTTAAACAAGCCCTATCTTTCCTTATTTACCCCTATTAGATACCCTACAATAAATATAAAGTCATTATTAATAGGGGCACTTTTAAAAAAGAGGGAATGATTACACCTAGAAAGACTAAAAATGCCATACATTTTTTAACATTCAACTCCTCAAAAAATTCCTTATATTTTTAAACGGAAGGAGTATATACTAGCTAGTAGATAACTAGCATTCTAGTTAAAGAAACCTTTGTTCCAATAGATATTAATATATACTAAGATCCTAACATATTGTAGGGTATGCTTGAGGGAGAGAGTTTAAACATTATGATAAAAGATCCATGCTTGATGATTTTTTTTTCAAGGTATCCCCACAGCAAGTAGCCCCTGAGAATAATAATCCATCCCAAAATTTGATAGTCATTTAAGGAGTTGTCATCTCTTAAGAGATGCTTTCCATACACACATATGATAATTAAACTTTGTAATGATGTTTTAAGAGCAAGACTACCATTATATGTGCCACAACCCTACTTGGTTGCTTGATAATTATTTTTAGTTTTATTAACATTGTATTAAATTAATTTTTTTGGCTAAGTATTAAATCAAATTTTATGTAGACTTCACAATTTTGTTTTGTTTTGGAAAAGTTAATTATTTATTAATAATTTAACTTTTAAAAATTAACATAAATTATAAAAGACCTAATTAAAAATTAAAAAAATTACAAGGATTTGTAAATTAATTTCCTCCTCTTCTTTTTCATCATTCGAAGAGCTATCTCCCATGTAGCAAAAGCCTTTTTCTTCTTTTGAGGCTTTTCCTTTTTCTTCTCTTTTTTTTGTTTCTTTTGCCACTAAGGACAATCCCATTTCATATGTCCTGTTTCTTGCATTCATAACATGTCAGTAGCTTCTTTTAATATTTCTTATTGCTTGAAGATCCTTTTCTAAAGTTCTTCTTTCCTCGGTATAATCTTTTGAATTGTCTAACCATCATGCCAAATTCTTCATCTTTGAATTAGACACCCGAGTGTATTTTGATTGTTTCAAGTCAAAATTTGCCACTCAAGCATCTCAACTTGAAACCAAATGTCATTAGCCACTTTTTAGGCTTTGACCACATCTTAATAGACAATGCACACCTGATTGACCATATATATGCACAATATAACACTCATACACATATTTAGCCTATAATCCACCCAGTTTACACTTTTAGGCCAAAATCACATTCTCATTCTTTCAATCTTATACAAAGCCATATCATCACACATACACTTCAAGCATCCTATACTCATACACATATACATTTATCCACTAGCACACTCATACTCATTTTACCATTTACACATAAAAAGGGGCTAGGAAACTTAAAATCATCAAGCATATCACAACTACAACTTTATACACATATACTGAATCCTATGGCAACTTATACACATTCTTAACTAATAATCTACAAAGTCCTTACATCAATTCTTACAAAGACTTAAGCGAGAGATGTCAACTTAGCCTAGGTCCTTCCCCTTCGATCCATTAGTACCAGAACCTAAAAAATATGAATAACCATGGGAAAGATAAAAATCTCAATAACCAATAGAGTTCATTAAATATGTCTATTACCATAAATAACTATGGCAAAGTAATGAAAACCATAAGGTAACATTTATATATAGTATATTATAGCAAAATCATCATTTTCACATATAAATCATCTTTCAAACAATTTTATACCTTAGCATGATCATCTATACATCGATCCTCCAAAACTCCCTGACATGAAACTATAGGCTCTCCTGGGTCAACCACTTATTGCCGAGCACACTTTTGGTGGTAGAAATATCCAGCCAAAGGTAATCTAACCCACCTATAGATTATGACTTCCTTCTTCACACACTTATAATAGAGGCATCATTGACTCCTAACTACACCCTAACATGCACTAAGGAGTTAACAGACTGCCCATATATCTCATAGTAACAGTCTCATAATATGTTATACTAGATTATCCATGATACCAACCTATATAATGCTGCACCGAATGTCCCATAGTGCCATCCTAACCATATAGATTTTTCACTCACTTCTCCACACACACATCCCCACATATCCTAAGTGAACTCCTACCCCTTATGATCATGCTCTTTTCACAATTTCTACTACTTATTCACATTTCCACAGTATGTAATGTCATAACATATATATATCAATTGAAATCAATAACCTTTCAAATTATTCCACAAACTAATGTTCAAGCTAAAACCATTTTTCAATAACCAATTATGCATAAAAACTCATAAAAACAATTTCTCATTTTGTATTTACTTCTACACAGTTATAATAGTTAATAAACATAATAAACTATATGGTTACCTTAACCCTTCTGTTTGATATAAAGGTTTTCCTGTGTAACTTCCTTATTTGAATCTCTTTCTGCTTATTTACCCATCACATACTAGAATCTACACGAAATTATCATTCAAAGTCAATTTCATTATTGACAAAAAGTGCCAATTATCGCAATTAAGCACCTAATTACTATCAGTTCTATAATTTACACTCGATTACATGTATTACCACTAATTATCCCTTACTATAAGCTTTAACCTTTCTAGCCAAATTTTCTCTCACTACTCTCACTCTAGATTGGGGCAAATCTTGCCTGTAACTTCAAAACTTTATTGTTCTGATTTAAACCAGTCATAAAGTACTAGTTTAGTTTCGAAGAACCTTTCTATTACTATATGGTAAGAAATCAACTTCTTAAAACTCCCAAGTTCAATTTCTCACTAATTAAAAATAAGAGAAAATAGGGTAGAATCAGAGGTTAAGGCAGTACGAGACTTACTCGATAAGTAACAGATCAAAAATATCATCCTTGCTTCTAATTTCATTTGCCCCAGCACATCCTTCTTCTCTTTTCCATGCTAAAACCCTTCTCTCACATTCTTCCCTTCTATTTCACGAGCCGGACACATCCCTATTAATCACAATTCTACACCATGCGTCGTGGCGCATCTATCCCTTACCACAGCGCTTGGCACAGTGAGAGAAATCCTCACTATGCTCATATACTTTACTTCAAGACTCTATTCTTCCACTCGTATCTATTTATATAATATCCTAATAGGTCAAACTAATAGCTTTACTATTTCAAACCCTAATTCCACATTAAATCACTAATTCAACCCATAATTAGTCATTAGCACAGGATTAAAAATTTAGAATGTTACATATTCCACTAGATAACTTTAATTAGACTTAAAAAAATTTCTTAGGAGATGACCTAGGGTTGACCAATATTACATTAGGGTTAGCTTTAGTTTTAATTTTGAGGATAAGTGACAATTCCTATCAAAATTTTGGCACTGTTGTCGGAGAATGTGTTTAGGTTTGATTTAGGGTTGTTCAGTACTTAATTTGTTTATCTTGTATTTCAATAAATTTTTTAAAAAATTATAAAAATTTGTGTTCCATGTTTTTCTTAGTGTTTTCGTGTGTTTTTTTTTCATTTTAGAAAAGAGAAAAAAATTAGTGCAATTTCTGTTGGTTTAGTGTAGAGCTAAAAATACTCTTCTTCCAATGTCTCTGTCTGAAATTAAAAATTCAATTGAGAATGAATTTGGGGGAATTTTGATTTGAACTTTATTTCATTTGAAAGCCCTATATCTTAGTTTCATTATGAAATTAGTTGGGTCAATTTTGGAAGTGGGGAGTGTTTTGTGAAAATTTTACAAGCTAACAAGGTCTAGGGAGCCTTTTCAGAGGATTCCCAAAACCCTATTGCAAATTTGAGTTTTTAAACCTCTCACTCTGTATATCCAAATTGACTTATTCCAGTCTCTTGTTATCTTAGCTTTGTTTCTTGTGTTTTGTATTTTTGTTGATTTTGCCATTATCTTGTTTGAAAGTTTGTTAGAATCTCTTAAGGTCTTTTGGACAAAATCCTATTTCTCTATAACTGTAGACCAACTTGTGAAAAAGTCTGGGAATGTTTGGGAAGGAATTTAGGTCTTAAATTTTTATATAATTTGCCTATACATCTCTTGTGTATCTCATAAATTTTTTAGGGGAATTGTTTGTATGGAGTGGCTACTAGAAAATACACAATATTTCTCTTTCTACTCGTTTGGTGTTACTTTTGGTTGTGTTTGATCATTTGATTGTTGTTGAGTTTAATAGAAAAAGAAAAAAGAAATTCTCTTGATTTTTGCTTGCTTGCTTGATTTTGTTTACATTGTTGTTATGCATTTTCACTCATACACTTGCAAAGAACATATCATTTGAGTTTTCTTGGTCATTCCATCATTTTGAGCTTGAATTTTCATCATTACATGTGGATATAGGTTTCATTACATTTTATGGCTTGGTTTCATCATCATGATTCATTCATTATTCATTTGACATGTATTCTCATCCATTTCCAGCACCTAACACTGATCCTATATCTCATTTTCATAATAAATTTCAACCATATAACTTTGATTGTCCACCCCCATATTATGATCATTTTCATCCAAGTCACAATTATGAATTTTCTAATCCCATGAGTTTTAAATCTAATCTAAGCACTCATATTGAGTATACACCAGCCATTGGCATTGAACATTTAGAAAAATTAAATGCACAAAGGGGTAAATTTTATTGTGTGCATTGTGAGGCTACCTCCCACTTCTATTATGATTGTTCTATTCTAAAAGGATATTATAAACCACACGAAGTAGCCCAAGCCCCACAAGAGAGAAATTACATGTTTCATGTTGAAGATACACAAAAAGTTGCTCACGAAGATATTGAGAATATAAATATATCTAAAGCCATTTAATCTTCAAAAGAGAAGGAGTCAATCTAACCTTTGCTTCAGGAGGTAATTTTCCTATTCCTATTGAGGTTTATTCTTCTTCACATCTGACTTTATCTAATGATGAGCATAATGATTTAAATAATGATGACATAGATAAAGAAATTATAGTTGAATCACCTTGGATGTTTGATCATGAACTATATTGTGAAAAAATATATCCTTGGGAGAAAACCACTTTGAGTTCACATGATAACTCTCTTGATTTACATTCAAATATCATTAAAAGTGTTGACTCTTCACTTAGCTTGAATAAAGAAAATGAGATGGATGTTGATGGTGGGGGTGATGTATCTTGTGTGCATGAAATTCTAATTCCTTCTTATGATGTTATTTATAGTGCACATGCATTTGTTTCTTCTAGACATGATGTGCTTAAGAAAAGTTGTTTACCTTCTTTTGTAGGTGAACAAGATATAATGGCCGAACCACCTCTTGATTTCAATAAGAAACTTGCTCAACTTGAAGAGGCTATAAACTTGAATCAAAATACTACACCTATTCCTCTTAAAACTGTGCCAATTGTGGAGGAAGAGCATGAGAAATCTAAGGCCAATCATGAAGTAATTAATTTTTTGAGATTTAATTTTTTTTTTCTTTCTTTAATCTTGTTGTTTTTTAAAAAAAAGAGAGAGAAATATTCTAGTTTAACTCAAAATTAATTTCTTTTTTCTTTCTTTTCTTTCTTCTTCCTCTTAATCTAATTCTTGAAGTTAATAAACAAAAAAAAAGGGAAGAGCAGAACGTGCATCTTGCATAGGCTGGAGAGAGGAAATGAGAAAAGAAGCGGACTGCCATACACACACACACACTCTCTTTCAGCCATGTAGCAGAAACATAAATGCAGAAACACAGAAACAGCAAGATGAGAGACCAAATACAGAAATGCAAAAAGCAGGCACAGAGCAAAAGAAACAGAAACAAGCACACACACACGAGAGAAACAAAAACATGCAAAGCATATACATGCAACACAGAAAAGAGAACACACACGCACGTACACTTTCGGCTGGGCACAGAAGAAGCAAAATAGAGCAGAAAGAATAGCAAGCAACTGGAACACGTACGCATATGCTTTCAGCTAGCAGAAGAAAAGAAACAGAACTAAGGACGCACACACGCATGCAGGAGATGGCACAGCAGAGAAAGCAGATGGAACAGTATAGAAAAAGTGAGAAGAAATAGAGGCAAAAATGAAAAAAAAATAGAGACGGAACAGCACAGAGAAAAGGGAGAAGAGACCAAGGCAGAAATGCAGCACTCACACATAAAAGAAAGAGAAATAGAGCAGAGAGATTTGGGGGCGCACACAGAAAATGCAGCAGAAGAGAAAGAAAAAAGAAGTGAAGCAGGAGAGCAATGATTCACCTCTTCCATCCTCTATATAAGACCGAATGTAAAATAGAGAGAAAGGGGGAGAGTGTGTGTTTTCTGGAAAAAAAAAAGGACTGAGAAAGGAGGAGTGGTTCTTGCTAGAGTGAGAAACCAAGAGGAGAGAGCTACTCTGGCTAAAAAAAGAAACAAAAAAATGGAGAGAAAGAACTGCTCTTACTGGAGAAAAAAGAGAGAAACTGAGAGGCAATGATAATGAGAGTTTTTTAGGAATAAAAGAGACTGAGAGAGACAAGTACGATCAAAGGGAGGAGTTTTGAAAAGAGGAGGCTGAGATCAACGAAGAAAGAATTAAAAGCGTACCTGTGATTTTTAGAGAGTGAAAGAGGAAGAGTCATTACACAGATTTCATGATTTATTTGCATTTGGATTTGGAATGTTTCATAGTTGATTTCATTTTAGCTTGCATTTTGTAAATATCTGGGATTAGTTACTGCTCATGAACACTGCAAAGGTTTTATTTGTTGTTCTTATATGGCTTGGCTGTAGCAATTATTCTTCTTTAGTCATGAGTTTGGATGGATTAAATGGTTGAAAACGTTTGATGTTCGTGTCTTATGTGAAACCTTTCAATTTAATTACCATATATGTGGCTCTAGATAGTAAATAGTGATTTGAGTTTATTCTCTTTAAAAATCAAGTATGTGCCTGTTTTGCAACCATTCAAGAATTAGTCTTTGTGATTAATCCTTAAAAAAAAATTTCACTTTATGATGTTTGACATTGATGGCTTCAATTAATATTACTTATGTTGTTGGTAACTTATGGGGAAGGCATTTTTAAAATTACACTTGGTTGTTTCTTAAGTTATAATTATAAAAATTACTAGGTCATTTTAAATTAAAATTTAAATTTGCATGAATGTAACCATGTATGTTTAATAGACATAACTTCAAATGTCTCAAATAAAAATTGGTTGTGTGAAAATCGTATGGGTCTCCATGACTGATTAAAATGATTTCATACCGTATAAATCAACAAGGTTTTATGGGCGTGAGGATCAATCTTGTACATATTTATGAGTTTCAAAGGCCCATCATTAATATTAACTCTCTTTTATAATCTAAATCAATAATTTATTTAAGTCCCATGTGAGATTTCAAGAATCTTCGTAAAGACTTAAATTAATCACATTATCATGTAGGATAATAAGTCCTCGTAGATATAATGGTTCTCAATATATGTAATAAACGATATTTGTAAATAATCATATAATAAACAATTTAGAAAATTAATTAACCAAATTAATGTATTTAAATGGCAATCATATTTACCAATTATATCTTTTAGTCATGTGAGATTTTTGAATCTCCATAGACTTATAAGATAATCGTATTATCGTATGAGTCAATAAGACTCTACAGATATAACGATTAAGTTTTTAAATATGTATAAATTATATATTAATATAATCACATTAAAAATGTATTTAAATTTAATTCTTTTATTGTGTAAGATTTTAGAATCTCCGCAGATATTTAGGATAATCATATTACTGTATAGGCTAATAAGGCTATGCAGGTATGATGATTAAAATTCTTCAAAATATGTATCTACATGCTAAAAAAATTATTATCAACACTTAAAAATGTACATGAGAATATAAATAAATAAATTAAATTATCAAATTATTTTATCGTGTGAGATTTCAGAATCTCTGCAGATATTTAGAGCAATTGCATTATCGTATGAACTAATAAGGTTCTGCAGGTACTGCGATTAAAATTCTAAATCATAAAACATAAAGAAAAATAATTTTAATCCCTTTCCTTTCTTTATTCCAAAAATTTGAAAATGGAGAAAATAATTAAAATTAAATTACCTTTTGCAATTTAAAACACACATATCAAAATTTTAGAAATTATTTTATTTGCAAAATGGTGAATTATTTCTAATTAATTTCTCTTCAAAAAAATATTTTCACCAACAAACTTTTAAGCCCGAACTACGTAGACTTTGATCCCCATCACAGGGTACGTAGGCCTTAGAGTTAGATTCTGAGTCAAGTCCGTCCTCCCTCGTAAATAAATAATAAATATTTCTCACTTAATTCTTATCATTTTTATCAAACACATAAATATAAAAGGGATAATTAAAATAATTATAAAACTATATTAATAGAGCACAACAAACTTCAGGTAACAGTTCTGATGAACGGGTGTTGTGGGGTGCCTAACACCTTCCCCACACTCAACCGACTCCCAAACCTATTCTCTGATTTTGCAGACCATCCTTATCCTCCCATTAATCAGTTTCTTGAGATTTACCTCAAAATCTTAGTGGTGACTCCTCGTTCCATCCGGTTCCCACCGCGAAGGCTGGGCCCTCCGCTCGCATGCCGTCTACGTCACATTTTTCGGGTGCGATAATTGGCGACTCCACTGGGGACAGTTAGAGAGTCAAGCCTATAAGTCTGTTGTGCTCAAAATATAATATGATTTTTCTTTGTTATCCCTTTAAATTTATGTGTCCCTTGCTTCTTCCTCTTTTTCCCCTTTTCTCTTTCCTTTTGTATTTTATAACATGTTTTTAGGATGGATAACGTGCGAAATACACCTTAAGATAGATGACTTTTATTTATACATATATTTGTCTCTCTATTTGATCTGATTAACAGATAATGGTTAGGTAGCATATATGAATGAAGTGGCAGGCTTGCATGCTCTCAACACTCACTGTGCACTTACACAATTTGACACACACATATTTTGGGCCCTATACCCGGGTCTGTGAGTACCATAGGTTAGTAGAGGTTAGTAGTGGTTTCCCTGTGGAGTTTTTGAACTCTCAGAGGTTACCATGAATACCTCACCCAAGCTGTTACTTGCTTAATAAATTTGGTCCCTGTAGAGCTTATGTCCTCGAAGGGTTAAAATTATTAAGTAAGGTCTTCACCTTTGGGTGAGGGCATCTTGGGAGCCTTTTAGGAATATACACCTACCCTTGAGTTACATGTTTTAGACAAAAGCTAGTAGCCAACCATTCTAGTCTCCTTGAATAGGACACAGAATGAGAGTATTGATCTTTTATTGCATCATTGTTATAGCATGTCATCATAAAGTATTCGCATTTAAAAAAAGCCATAAATTAAATAATTTCTCTTGTTATTGAGTTATTTCATTTTTAAAGTCGGGACTTTAGCCATGTGTCAATTTTAGCTGCATATAGGCTAATTTATCCCTTTCTCCCTATGGGGCAATAAGCACATTGAGGAGAGAAGGGATTTTCTCCTTACATATCTATCACCAAAATCAATTTTTTTTTTAATTTTTTTCTTTTCTCAAAAATAAAATTGTAAGGCTAAACCTTTCAACGTTAATCATGTAGGGGATTTAAGCCTCTCATCGATTAATTATTGACTCCATTTCCCGATGATGAAATAAGTGTCTGGAGGAGTGGGTTTTCAAAAAAAAAAAGAGCCAGATAGCTTGCCAAAATTATGAGAATTACATATCATTAACCTTTATTTTGATTAACAGGAATCATGAGTTATCTAGAATCTTTGTGAAATTGGCATAAGGGATAAATGGCACTTGAAGGTAGTAAAAATCTAAATCACACTGGAAAGTTATATCAGGGAAGAGGGATCAAATTATCTGTAAAAGTAGAGTCGCTGGAAACCTTATTTGAGTTAAGCCGTCATATCAAAGGGAAGATTATGCAAGATTTTAAAAGGAAATATGGAAATATCTTGGATCTTTTGTTAGTCACAATACATAATGATGCAATAATGGAATTAAGCCAATATTGGGATGCCTCGTTAAGGTGTTTCACATTTCAAGACTTCCAAATGGCACCAACTTTAGAAGAATACAGAGAAATTTTGAGAATGCCCCTTAAAGAGATTATGGTAGTATATCTTTATCTTGGGTTTTTACCATCTCAAGATACGATAGCAAAAATTTTGGAAATTCCTAAGGAAAAAGTACGAATGATTTGCCCAGGACAAGCAGAGGGAATCTCAAGAGCTTATGTAGAATCCTACTTGAAACTTTTGGCAGAAAAAGAGGATTGGGTTGTGTTTTGTAGGGTCTTTGCCTTGTGCATATATGGAATAATCTTGTTTCCATCATCAATTGGCATAATTGATTTAGGAGCCATTAGTGTATTCCAAATGGTAGAGTATCATAATGTGAATCTAGTACCAGCAATCTTGGCAGAAACATACTTGACCTTAACTCAATGTCATATATGGATGCTTGGCAACCTTTATGGAAAGATGCTTCCTTTCAGAAAGAAGAATGACTCAGACAATAATCCACTTATGTCTTTTAAGGGTCAATTTGTGATTGACGGAATGAGCTACATGATTTGGAAAAGAACCTTCACAGAACTCAGAGAAAATTCCATCTTATAGAAATTAGACTGGTGGTGGAAAGAGGAGGTTATTTACCGCTGTGGTGACTTTCTGAATGTGCCTTTAATGGGAGCCAGAGGGTGTATCAACTATAACCCTTCCTTAGTGTTAAGGCAACTAGCCTATAAGCAAAATGTTCCTTCTAAGGAAGAGGTGTAAGAGTTACACTTTCTACATGAGGAGGATAGGATGAAGTTGTCAAACTAGAATGTTAAAGAAGCATGGCAAAAAATAGGGTACAAAGGAAAGATTGAGCTAGGGATACGTGTAGTAAACTCAAGTTTAGAATACACTATTTGGCTGAAGAGTTTGATTCAAGGAGCAAATCCTTTATTCCATCCTCAAAATCTCTTATTAGGTAATGACTTGAAAGAGATTAATGGGCAGCTGGTTGAATGTTTGAAGATGAAGGAAAATGAGTTACAAGAGCTTTCTAGCTTAGAGTCCAAGAATAAAGAAGAATTGGAAAAATGCCAAAATGAATGCATTGAGTTACAGAGGAAGCTAGCAAAGGAAAGAGAAAGACATAACCTTGAAGAAACACCTGAGACTAAGAAATTGAAAAAGCAAAATGCCAAACTGAAAAGAGAAGTGCAAAGTAGTGATGACAAAGTTTAAAGTTAAAGCAAGACTTGTTAAAATAGTCAGGGAAAATGATGCATTGAAGAAGGAATTACAAGACATCAGGCCCATCGAGGAGATGCAGCAAGAAATCAATAGGCTCACAAGACAATTGGAAAGGAAAGTGAATGAACTAGCCAGGGTGAAAGGAAGTACAGTTGAGACAGCACAGAACTTTGTTCAGAGGCTTAATTAATAGAATGAAGTCTTAGAGGAGTGGAAATCACTTTGCCTTGATCAAATAAAAGAAACCAAAGAATGGATATTGAAATGTAGGTAGATAATCGATTTGGCTAACAACAAAATTCTAAAATTTGCAAGAGCATTTAAGCAAGCTGAAGGCATGGTTCTCCCTAGAGGAACTCCATTAGAGATTGTTGAATTTTTCCATTTGTGCCATGAAATTGTAAAAGAACTCAATAGCATGACAAAGTTCTAAATCTGTATTAACATTTGAATCATTGTATGAGGATCCATATGATGCTTTGTGGTTGTGAAATTGTTGATTGATTTGTACTACCGTTGTTTGCTTAAAACCTTGAATTTTGATGGGATCCAATGTCCTTCTAATTCAAGAGTCAACTTTAAATTCCCTATGAAATAATAAATTTTTGGAGGAATTTAAAGGGTGCTAGTGTCGTGAAACCCTTATGTCTACACAATGCTGGATATCTTACGAAAAAAACATAAAGGTAAAACTTATTAAAATTAATTATTATGTTACACAGGTAAGCTAACATTGCTTCTCGAGAAAAACTCGACTGACCAGATTCCTACCACTCGAACATACAACACACGATCGCGTAGTAATGGAAAATTCAAACATGAATAAGTCGGCAGCCTTAAATGATCGAATGTCTGCATTAGGTCTAAAATGGCTAAAATAAGTGACATGATGAAACTGTTAACAGAGACTCTAAAAGGAAGGAGTGATGATAATCCACCATAGAATACCATAGCATGTTGTTATGTTAATTTTAAATTTAATTTTATATGATAAATTAAATTTAATGACTAACATGATATAAGATAATATCATGTCAGTTTTATAATTTAAATTTATAAGATAAATTTGAATTAGATATGATATTATAGAATAAATTTATGAGATAAATTTAATTATATTTTTTTAGGCTTTTAAGTGGAAGACGAAAATCCTTATCTATATACTATATATAGATAGGGACATCCTTTATAAAAGAGGAGTGACTCAGAAAATTTCTAATGGCAAAAACACTTTGAAAGCCATGAAACACTCTATAAAAAGAAAAATTAACGTTCAAAGAAGAACGGACGCCGAGAGTGCTAGTATAACCTCCCTGAGGTTTTAAAGAGAATTTCTCAAAAATCATTACACAAGAATCCTAATTTTCATTTCAAATCTCAAACATGTTTTAGGGACTCCAAATTAAAGTTTTAAAAATAAAGCAAAAGCTTGAAAATCAATTGGGACCTAAAGAGTGAGTTTTAAATCTCAAAAACCATTTCTGTGCAGAAAAGGACACATGCACCATAGCTTACGGCTCATGCACCGCGGTGTGTCTTCTCTGTGCCATGCACTATGGTGCCTCAGCGCATTGCATGAATCTGACAGATTAGTGCTGTCATTTGACAACACAAGGAGCAAACTTCTGACGTGTCCCAAATCTTCATCTGGCATCCGATTAAGGTGGTTTCAGTGTCTACAGGGAGCTTTCTCCTAGCTCTAACTACTGACATCAGTTTTACACTCAAATTCATTTTCTATAAAAAGTTGGACACCAAAACCCATTTTGATACATTTTCACAAAATCTCCCAAATGGAGTGTCCCAATTCAACCACACATTTCAATAGCTTACACCAACCCTCTGACCACACTCAATGGACTCTTGCAGACTCGTGCAACACACTACACACAATCAAACACACTTATTTCACAAAATCACCACTCAACCCCAATTTTCACAAAACATATAGGGGGAGGAAAAGTTACACAAAATCAACCATTTCATTCATATTTCTCAAAAATACATATGTTCCTACTTGTACAAGAATTTCGACCCTATCTATGGATTCACAACAAAAAATCACTAACCCAGGGTACAAAATATACTAGTTAAATATAGAATCATGCAAGTAGTGCACCAAACATAACAATTAATCCTAGTTGGCAATTACATTAACAAATACACATGTGAATAGCAAAAGAGAGGCATAAATAGGATTTACTCCACCAATCCTAAGCTTCAGTATGCTTTTCCTAACTTAGATCCGATGAGGTAGGTCCTGAAAATATTGAGAATTAAGGGGTGAGTACAATTACTCAGTAATCAAGTTTCACTTAACCCTTACATTTACATATTAATAGTAAATAGATGCAATTAGGCACATAAATTCATATACCACATAGCATTAAGCCACGGTTCAAAAAACTAACAACCATATGACTGGGCTTGCCATAAAATACCATATCATATTATTTCACAAAAACATAACATAGGGTCGCAAAACTAATAACCATGTGCCCATAACACGCGCCAGACCACAAAACTAACAACCATATGGCCAAACTTATATGCATGATCATATGCCAACCTTATATCCTGCTATTACCTCTGACATGAAATAGGTGGCTATCATATGGCTACGTCTTTTACAGACTAACCCAGCCTTCCACTTGTGAGGAGCTACCAGGCCAGGGTTAACTCACTCACTTATGTAATTCGGTTTTCCCCAATACTAATAACCATGGGGTGTCGTACCCTAAACAAGTCTCCTCATGAATCAGTAGAGACTAATTAGGTTCGAGTCCCTCATAGAACAAGTAGAATATTCCTGAATCAACTATGGGACAAGGACTACCTCCCGATTCCAACGATCAGTGTAAAGGCTAGTTCTCGATTCTAACAGTCACTGCCAATACCACATGGATTTCAACCAATCTACTCCTCTCCCTAGGCAAACTCCTGCCAATGATCATGCTATGCATATTTCACAAATAATATGTATTTTAATAATCATCTTAACACATGAACTCACATAACACAAATACTCTCCAATTAACACATAATTCATCATAATTCTCCACCCATAGTAATAAATCACAAGTAATTTCATAAAATAACAAGGGTTGTAGAACCAAGGTTTTTCTCTTTCTTAAAACTATTTCACAATCAAGTATTATCCAATATGCATCATCAATTTAAACTCATAAATCACATTTCACAAATACAATTAACATTCAACTATAAAAATTAAGTTTCCCCCAGTTACTTTAAACCTTTGAGAGGTTAAAGGTTTACTCCTCACTATATCAACTTTTTTAAGCTTCAACAAGCTCAAAAGGTGTTAAAACTAATCTCTATTTATCCAAACCACAAGAACATCATCATTACTTAACTCTTTAACATAAAACTTTGTAAATACTATTTTTAACCGACTCATAATCACTACCTATTCATACCCAATGGGCTTATTAGATTTCACTAATGCACATTATCATTAATAACATCTTGAACCATCATTAATGCACATTAACCTCTCCTAATTACCTTATAAATACCAATTTTCGGACATCCAATGCTTCCATGGACCAACTACTTGCAAAATCATCAATATGGTGTTCCAATACATTAAATCACTCCCATTAATTTCATTTTAACCAATGGAATCGAACCCATACTCCTATGGACTGAAAATCCATCTTTCAACTCAAACCCTACCATAAACAATCATAAATGAGGGAGAGAAAGGAAGAAGAAGGTATCATGATCTTACCTTGGGTGTTTGAGAGCTCCAATCTATCAACAATGAGACCAAAAGTCATGCCCTTGCAGAGCTAAAATTGAGCTCTTCATTCTCTTCCTCTTTCTCTATTCTGTTTTCATGTAGCTCATGAGCTGATTTATTAGATTTTTGGCCCTGTGTCATGGCATGGGCACAAAGGAGCCCGTAACGTTTGAATTGCCTCTATGCGCCCCAGTAGACCAACCATGTTCCGTGACGTGTGGCACAGAACATAACTCTTTACTTTTTTGTCCTCTTTCCTTGCCCGGGTGGCCCACCATGGATCCGTACCCACTTCTAAGGCTAAAATCATAACAATTTGTACCAAGTTAAGCTCTTCTAGCTACACACCTCATTAACTCACTAACTACCCAAATTAGATTAATAAATCAGGGTTAAATTTTTTTGAATGTTACAACTCTCTCCTTTTTAAGAATTTTGTTCCCAAAATTTAATAAATCATATAAATCATACCTCACTTAAAAAGATGGGGATACCGTTGCCTTATTTCCTCCTCAGTTTCCTAAGTGGCATCATTGAGAGTCATTCCCTTCCATATTACTTTCACTAAATGGATAGTTTTATTTCTGAGCTATTTGTCTTTCACATCAACTATTCTTTCTGGCTTAGTCCATTAAGTCAAATTCTCCCATAGCTCCACTTTTTATGGTTTAATAATGTGAGAAAGATCAAGTTGGTACTTCTTGAGTTGTGAGACATGAAACACATCATGTACACCGGATATATATAAGGGTAATGCAATCCGATATGCTAAAGGCCCAATCCTCTCTAGAATCTCAAACAGACTAATGTATTTGGGAGTCAACTTCTTGGCTCGAATAGACCTCCCAATACCAGTCATAGGCAATACCTTCAAGAATACATAGTCTCTAACCATAAACTCTAGCGGTCTCCTTCTCTTATCTGCATAACTCTTCTGTCGACTCTGGACAGTCAACAATTTCTGTTGAATTACCTCTATCTTCTCTGTGGTTTGATCCACCAATTCCAAACCCAAAACACTTCTCTCACTTAACTCAATCTAATAAAGAGGCGATCGACACTTTTAACCATACAAAGCTTCATACGGAGCCATTTGAATACTTGCTTGAAAGCTGTTGTTATAAGCAATCTCTACAAGTGGTAAGTATTTATCCCAACTTCCACTAAACTCAATAGCATATGCTCGCAACACATCCTTGAGAGTTTGAATCGTCCTCTTAGTCTAACTATCAGTCTATGGGTGATAGGCCATACTAAACTTTAATTTAGTACCTATAGCCTAGTGTAAAGCTCTCTAGAAGTTCGATGTGAACCTCAAATCATGACCTGACACAATCTCTTTCGGTACCCCATGCAACCGTACTATCTCTTGAACATAAACCTCAATAAATCTCTCTAAGGTATAGTCTGCTCTAATGGCTAAGAGGTGAACTGACTTAGTCAGTCTACCCACAATAACCCATATTATATCATGACTAGCTTGAGTATGAGGCAATCCCATTATGATATCTATAGACACACTATCCTATTTCCACATTAGGATTTCTAAGGGTTGTAATAGCCCAGGCGGCTTCTGGTGTTCTATCTTGACTTTCTGACATGTCAAACACCTAGAAACAAACTCAGTCACATCTCGCTTCATTTCATGCCACCAGCACCGCTTCTTCATATCTTGGTACATCTTAGTGGCACCCAGTGAATTGTTAGCTTACTCCTGTGAGCTTCTGCTAGTATAATCTCTCTAATCTCTTTATTATTAGGAACACACATACGGTCATGATACAACCAAAACCATCATCACTGAAACCAAAAGCATATGGCATTTGAAACAAGTCCAGCACTCCCCAATATGATGTCTTCCACACTTACTACACTGTAGGGCTCTAATCGGTCTAGCTACTGTAGGAATAGAATCCTATCTTGAAGCTTGACTCTGCCCACCCATACTCCTGGGGGCATTACTCCTTATCTGGCAACCTCTAGGATGTGAAACCCTCTGGAAACTCCTCTTCTTACTACTATTGCTACCCAATCCAGATAGTCCAGAGCTATATTTAACTCTCTTGCCAACACCTCCAGTAGGACCCATATATGTAGAAAAATGGCCCCTACCATCTCTCCTCTGGTTGTCCTCAGCCTCATGACCTTATTTAGCTACTGCTCTTAACTTACTACACATATCACTATATAAGACAATATCGAAGGGTGCTAGCTGCTGTCTATAATCAGGCTGCATCTTCTTAAGTAACTGCTCAGCCTTCTATTACTCATCACCATGATTTCTCAAGTAGGTCGAGTATTTGGACAACTCGTTGAACTTAGCTATGAATTCTTCTTCATTCATGTTCCCTTGCTACAATCGGTAGAACTCAGCCTCTTTCTTGGCTTTAATGGAAGCAGGAAAATAATAGGAAAAGAATCTCCTCTTGAACTCACTCCATAACAATGGAGACCCATCCGCTGATCTCACACTCTCCCACCACTACTTGGCAGCATCCTCAAGCAAGAATGTAGCAAGTAATACCCACTGCTCAGATGTGCAGGTCATAATAGAAAAGATCATCTCCAATTAATCTATCCACCTCTCAGTAGCCCTATTCTCTATGGAACCCTCAAATGATGGAGGATTCAACCTTATAAACTTCTTTAAGGCTAAATCGATAGAGCTCTCTTGCTATAATCCTCTAGGCCTCACTAGTTCAGGCCTCCTTGGTCCATTCTCTTCATAATAATCTTCTACTTCTCCCTTGTCAAGTCTTTCTCCACCATGACCGCTAACTCTCTCTACGGTCTTGATTGACTCTTTCAATCTTTTCTTTAGAATCTCATCATGCTTATCTATCCTCCATTTAATTCTTTCCATCATGCTTTTCAACTCGAGTAATATATTCTCATTGCTCATTGTGAGCCTCAGTTGTTCTCTAGCTTGACTCGAGCCTTGTCCCATCTCAAGATGCTTACTAGGGATAATGTTCTCCTCTTGTACCAAGACTTCCCGTACTAGGGATAATCCTAATTTCCATTTCAAATCTCAAACATGTTTTAGGGACTCCAAATCAGAGTTTTAAAAACAAAGCGAAAGGTTGGAAATCAATTAGGACCTAAATAATGAGTTTTAAAGCTCAAAAACCATTTCTGTACAGAAAAGGACACATGCATTGCAGCTTACGGCTCGTGCGCCACGGCGTGCTTTCTCTATTCCATGCGCTGTGGTGCATTGCACGAAATTTGACAAATCAGTGCTATCATTTGATAGCATAGGGAGCGAACTTCTAACTCATCCCAAATCTCTATTGGTTTATGAAAAGGCTAGATTAGGGGTACGACACCCTATAGTTATTAGTATTAAGGGAAACCAAATTATATAAGTGAGTGAGTTCACCTTAGCCTGGTAGCTCCTCATAAGTGAAAGGCTAGGTTAGTTTGTGAATGTTGTATGAAATAGCTTTGGATAGAATAAAAGCATTGAAATGGGTGATTTCAAATGATATGTATATATATATGTTATGTATGATAAAAGCATGTAAAGTGGTAATGAGGAACCTTAAATGGTTCAGAAAGCATAATTATAGGGGTGGGAGTTCACCCGAGTGGAGAGGTGGTAATAAGACTGGCATATTCTCCTTAGTACCCGATGGGGTGCGGTATTGGAAAAATACCTCCTTAGTGCCTTTTAAGGTGTGGTGTTAGAGAAGATCTCCTTAGTGCCTATTGAGGTGTGTTGTTAGAGATTCGAGACTCCTTAGTATTTATGTGATATGGTGTTGGAGTCAACGATATTCTATTGTGTGTATTAAGGAAAACCATAGACTGAAAGTGAGATAAAACACCTTTGGCCAGGTGTTTCTACTACTAAAGGTGAGCTCAGGGCTAATGAGAGTGTGCATTAATCTAAAATGAGTCTATGATTTCGTGTCGGGGTGATTTGGATGTTTGATCAATGCTATATGGTGTAATATGTTGCTATATGTGAGAAAGTGGTGAAAAGTGATGTATGGATATATGTGATTGTAAATTGAAAATGTAATATGTGATATGTTATACTAAATGATATAATACGCCTTACTTTCATATAGTTGCATGTGATAGTTGATAAGAGTAAGTTATTTTGTTACTGAGATTTTTATCTCACCCCATGGTTACATATTTATAGGGCAAGGCAGTAATCAGGGTAAGGAAAGAGAGTCTAGACCGGCTTAAGTTGTTAAAACTGTGTATACTCTGAGTTTGTTTAATGAACTAAGAAATTTGTGTATGTATCTGTAAATGAGTTGCCATAGGGTTGCATGCATGACTTGAGAAGTGATTTTGTGAAATCTTAGCCCATTAGATGTGTATGTGATGAAATGAATTAAGGGCTGTGATTTAAGTGTGTTTGTGTTGAGATTTCTATTAATATTGGTGAATCTTAAGCCTAAGTGAGAAATTACAATGAAATGAGTAATTTAGGGCTAAGATTGAGTAATATATATGTTATGATTGTGAACGTATATGTTTATGTTGAGAAAACGGCCAAGTGGGTTATGTTATGTCAAGTGATGGAAAATTGTACAAATTTTTGAAATGTAAAAATTAACCGTTGAGGGGTTAAATTTTAGTATATGTGTATAATTTTGATACATGTGAAATGTAATTTTGATATATTTTGATATATGGAAGAATATGTCTATCATCTTTGATCTTCCATATTAGTGCCATCTTGAAGTGAGGCATTGTATTGATGTTATGCATATAGAAAAAACATGTGTGATAGTATTATTGGAACACTTCTAAACATGCCAGGAAAGATGAAGGATGGTGTGAATGTAAGATTAGATTTAGAAGAAATAGGAATACGAGAGGACTTACACCCAAGATCAGAAGGTAAGAGGACTTACCTTTCCCCAACCTCTCATACATTGTCCAAGGTGGAGAAAACAAGTTTTTGTGAGTGTTTACATGGGATTAAAGTGCCATCAGGGTATTCTTCAAATATTAATAAGCTTGTGTCAATGAAAGAGTTGAAACTAGTAGGCTTAAAATCTCATGATTGTCATGTTTTGATGCAACAATTATTACCTGCGACCATTTGAGATATATTGAAAGAAGATTTGAGGAACACAATAAATCAAATTTTCTTTTTCTTCAATGCAATATGAAGTAAAGTTATTGATCCCCTTAAATTAGATGAGTTAGAATAAGAAGCTTGTATTATCTTATGTCAACTTGAGATGCATTTTCTTCCTTTATTTTTCAACATTATGATACACTTAATAGTTCATATAATGAGGGAGATAAAAATGTGTGGCCCTGTTTACTTATGATGGATGTACCCATTTGAGAGATACATGAAAATATTGAAAGGGTATATGAAGAATCCTTGCTACTGTAAAGCATCTATTATTCAAAAATATGTTGCTGAAGAAACTATAGAATTTTGTCTTGATTACTTTTCAAATACAGAACCAATTGGGTTTTCCTAAATCGTTTTAGGAGGGGAGACAATTAGGTCAAGGCACATATAGGGTATTAGTAAAAAGCATGAATCATGATGTAGTGCAAGAAGTACATTTATATATCTTAAATAATATTGATGAAATTTAAAGTTACATAGATACACATAAAGAACATCTAAGGGTAGAATGCAATTGGCTAAGAATGATTGAACAAAGGTTCTTAAAAGACCACAATAGGACTTTTGTAGATTAGTTCAATAAAAAGTCTTAAATGAAGACAACGTTCCGGATATGATTAAATGGTTAGTAGAGGGTCCTAATATGGATGTGATATGCTGGAATGCATACGCTATTAATGGGTATTTCTTTTATATAAAGTCTCTTGATGAGAAGAATACTATGAAAAATAATAGAGTTATGACAGTGGTTGAAGCTGTGCACTTCTCAAGTAAGAAAGAAAAAAATCAAAAAAATGGCATCCATGCCTTATTATGGGATTATTGAAGAAAATTGGGAGGTTAACTATACAAAATTTAGAGTGTCTGTTTTCAAATGCAAGTAGGTTGACATCAATAGTGTGCAAGAAGATAAGTTAGAATTTATATTGGTTGATCTTAGAAGACAAACTTATGGGAAGGAGCCATTTATTATGGAAGACTAAGCAAAACAAGTTTTCTATGTCACCAATTTGGCAAATAAAAGTTAGTCAATAACTCTCGAAAGAAAAAGGGTGATCAATAGTGATGAAAAAAATTAAACATGCTTCAATATTTCTAAAATTCCTACCTTCTCATCAAGACTACCTAATTTAAATATAGATAAGATAGATGATGAACATGCCACACGAAGTAATCACTATAAAGGGATATGGGAGAATATATCTATATGAATTTAATTTTGAAATTAATGTTAGTTTTTTAATTTTGAATTATGTTTAATTTAAAATTCTTTTTGTTTGAGTTATTTTGTATTATTTGAATTAGGTTTTATCTACAGTCCTTTATGTTTTATATTTAGGAATATAAAGAAGAATCAGAGTGGACCTAATAGTAGTGCTCAAAGCTAGCCATCTATAGAGGTTAAACTAAGCCAGCCTACTGCAGAGGTTGCTCAGAGCCAGCTAACTGTAGAGGTTGCTCATAATGGTGATAGTGATCCTAGTCAGAGCCAATTAGTGATGAGGGGTAGATAAGGCATATGACTGTGAGAGCTGACCTTAAGTAGAACTATTAGCTATAGATTACTAATCTAATTCGATCAGTAGTGGAAATCATGTGGGCCAAATAAGGCCAAATTTGTCAGCTATCTTAGGCTCCTATCACATAACAAGCCCAGTATCTTGTATCAAGATTTACTTGATATCCAGAATGTGTAAAGAAATATATTTGAGAAATTATTCAGCTATATCATTGTAAAGTTATAAACGTTTGTAATTATTACGTGTAAAATATTAGCTATTATTAATTACAACTCATCTACGATGTTTTGAATGATGAAGCTTGTTGGAGATAGTAGAAAAAATATTATGGAGAATGTTGGAGAGGTTTCAAGATTGACCTTGCGAGGAAAGTTGTCCATGTCGAGTTGAAAGAAGGTCAGCCTTATCTTAATCCTCTCATGACATACCAATTTCTAGATCAACAAATTTGGTAGGAATTCTACAAGATTTAATCTTTTGAAAAAGCTATGGTTAGTTAATTTCTAATTGATTTAATTGTAGTCATTTAATTCCATTGATTGTATTAATTTCTTAATTTTTTATTAACAGGAGAAATGAGCAAAAGGGCCATAACTTGCTTAGAGAAATGAATGGCCCTACACAATGTCTCATGAGGGTTATGATCATATTGACAATATCTTAATGGATGAGAAGTTGAAGAAGAGAGAAGAAGCTAAATCCAATCCTTTTATTCTCTTATCCCTACCATCACCTATCTCTCATGAGTATAAATAGAGATATGGTTATTAATACAAAAAAAGAGGGTATACAAGTGAGAAGGCAAATGAGGTTGCCGAAAGGATTATAAGTAACATTTACTTTTTTAATTTTTTTATTCAATTATCAATACAAAAATATTATGATTTTTGTTTTGTTTATTATTGGAGGCTCTTAAGGAATAACAATCTCAAGGATCTTTCATTCCAGAGGGTAGAAAGGATATCTTGACAGTTGCTATAGGCAAAATAGAGCATCCAGGGCATGTTAGAGGTGTTGGATTTGATGTGGGAATTAGAGATTACTTTAGAGCACCCACATACCCTAGCAGCTCAAGTGTTGTTACGAGATAGGAGCTGTAAACTATAATGACAAATATAAGGCAACAAGCAATAAAGGAAGCTAAAGCTTCATTTGAAGCTTACTTGGAAGCTCGACTTGCAAAAATGAAAGAGGAGATAATGACCTTTATGACCTCATAACAAGAGATGACTGTCGATGTACCTCATACACAATCTTAATTTCTCATTACCTTTAGCTTTATTTAATTTAATTTTTAGACCATTTTCATCTAAACTTTCATCTAGTTTATCATGGTAAATAATAAATTACCCTATCTCATTTTTTACCCATTTTCTTAACACTATAGTTGGGCCCATTCACTCTCATTTTTCTACCCCCACCATTATCCATTCTCTCTCCATTGTTCTTCATGTTCTTCATCTCCATCTCATCTTCTCTCATCCATATCTCATGATCTAACCATTAAAATCCTAGTCTGACTCCACCATTCTTCTTCTTCCACCTCACTCTTCAAACCTTAAGCTTTATGTTCTTAGTTTGGCTTCAAAATCCTCAAGGTGTTTATGAGTATATTCAACTATGGTGGAAGGATTGTGCTTAAATGGGTTCCAAGATCACTACAGGCTAAATCTATAAGGACCACTAAGAGGGAAGGATGCTAGAGGAGTCTTGAAGTGCCTCAAGGAAGGTTAAGGGTTATGGCCACTCTCCATTAAACCTAAGTTGATGTTATCTTGTTCTTAAAATTAGGAGTATTATTATATCTTGTTTTTATTGACCAAAATTGGTTTTTAACTTGTTGGTTTAGTGTTTTTCCACTTGATTCCTCTTTGTGTAGTTGCTGGAAATTTTCTCCAATACATTGTAATTCATATAAATATATGTTTTATGTGTGTTAAATGTGTCTTACATTAGCTATGCATAACTATGTTGGGTTAGTATTTGATAAAATGTCTTGTGTGTAAAATTATGCATTAAACTTACCATAGGTCGTGCTGTATATAAAGGGAACCTAATGGGAATTTTGATCACTTTGCACTTAACTAAGGAATTAATTAGGGACTTGTACAAAATTCTACAAGGACTTGGTTAATTAAATTGGTCAAAAAGGCACACTTATGCAAAATTATATAAGGGGTTTAATTTGATCAAGAGAATGAAAATTTACTTAAGCCTAATTAAAAAGAGTAGACAAGGGATCTAGCATCCCATAACACTTATACACATGTTTTCTTGATCTTTAATGCACTTTTGCATATTGCTTTCGCTGTATAGGGGTTTTGTAACTTGAGTAATTTTTATGAAATGACTTTAAAAATGATTTATATGGGATCTTAAAGTTTTCAAGTTAATTATTTTGATTAGCAGTTTACATGGAGGGTTGTATGGTAATGTCATTAAGGGCATTACATCATGGCATGTGCACATATCCGATCTTGCTGCTATTATTTGATAGCAAAAATAATGAACTTCTAGCAAGCGTTATTTTCACATACAACATTCGATCGAAGTAATTCAAGTGTTCACACGAAACTTATCTCATAAACTACCTAATGAGATAATTTGGACATGATCTAATAGTCCGATCATAATTTGGACACTTGAGTGCAAAAAGTCACTTTTCTAAAATATTTCATGCACCCAAGCACTCAAATCGATCTCATTGTCTCATTAAACTATTTGAGGCCTTGAACTAGGTCTAAAAAGTCCTATTACACCTAATTGACCAAAATATATATCATTCACACACATATATCACAATTTGGCCACTCAATGATCTAATTTTCATAAAACATAACTTTTCACAACTTAGCTCAAAACTTCCCTTTGGCCATTTTCACTATAAATCTTCACCTTACACATTCACAACATATTCATAACTCAATCTTAGCCCTAATTACTTATTTCATTACATACTCACATACAAGGGCTATGATTCACAAAAATCACTGCAATTTTCTACAAAGTCACATATTCACTACTTATATCCATTCAACATATGCATGTAGTTCCTATGGCAACTTATTTACATAACTTCCACTAAAGACTTGGTTCATTACATAAACTCAAGGTTTTCCATGACAATGGCACTGCTATACTAGTTTAGACTCTTTTCCCTTACCTTGTCACTGCTCTATCTTATAAAATGTAACCACAGGGGTGAGATAAAAATTTCAATAATAGAATAACTCATTACTGACAACTATCATATGCAATTATATGAAAGCATAGCATAATATATCATTAAATATAGCATAATCAAATGTTTCATTTTAAATCACAACAATATATGTTAAGTCACTTCTTTTTCTACTTATTTTTCACTTTTCATCACTTTTCCACATATACAGCATGATAACTATCGACCAAACCTCTAAATCACCCTAACTTAAAACTATAGGCTCGCCTTAAACCAATAAACACTGTCATTAGCCCTGAGCTCACCTTCAGTGGTAGAGTCACTCGACTAAAGGTATTCTATCTCACTTCTGGACTATGATTTTCCCTAATACACACAATAGGGTGTCTTTGACTCTAACACCATATCACACAGACACTAAGGAGTCTAAATCTCCAACACCACACTTTAATAAGCATTAAGGAGATGCAATTCTCCAACACTACACCTCATCGAGCGCTATAAAGAATATGCCATATGATCTTATCACTACACTCCACACAGGTGAACTCCCACCCATATGATCATGCTTTTTGAACCAATCATAGGTTCCCAATCACCACCATACATATTTTCCAATACATAGCACGCACACACACACATATATATACATAACATATGAAATCACATTTTTTAGCCCTTCCATTTGATCAAAAGCTATTTCATGTGACATTCACAAAATACCATAAATCATGCTTAGTTTAAAACCATTTTATGTACTAAATAGCACACTTGAACATAGTTGCATTAAACAATCAAACAAAGGAAGTTATTTAGTTATCTTAACTCTTCTATCAATAGAAAGGTTACCCATGGACTTCAATTACCTATATAACTCATCACAAGCTTCCTTTCTCAACTCACACACAAAATATGCCAATCTACAAATAATTGGCACAATTTAGTCAATTAATCCAATTGACCAAGAGCACATAATTACCAACTATGGCTATAACTAGCCATTCTTTCCTTTTCACTTATCTATTTTCTGTTAGTTACTACTTGACTGCCACTTTACATCACCTCTAATGATCTCATTTTGGTTAAATAGGATTCCCACCTCAATTTTCTTCCAAATTAAGGCCAAATTAAGCCTACATGTTCAAAGCTCTATCGTTTAGCTCTAAACCAGTCGTAAAGCTCTAATTTAACTCTTAAAAACCTTTTCATTACTATTAGGTAAGAAACAAACCCCTAAAATTTTCCCGATTCAATTTCTCTATAACTCATACCAAGAAAAATTTGGGTAGAATGGAAGATTAGGGTTATACATAGCTTACCCGATAAGTTACTAGTCAGAAGTGCCCTCCAATGTTTATAAAAGACTTGCCATAGCTAACCCTTGCTTCCTCTCTTCTCCTTATCTTGTGTTTCTAATTTTCCTCTTCTAAAATCACCCCAGTTTCATGACTTAAGGGCCATTTTCTAGTCCATGCATTGCATCGCATGTAGCTTGTGCCGTGGCACGTGGCATAGTAAGAAGATTCCTCACTACACACACTTGGTTCAACCCAAAATGTGATCCTTCCACCCGTACCTGCCCATTCAACATCCAAAGGATACAAATCAATAACTAATCATTCAAATTTCTAATCCCTTTACTAATTACCACTTTATCCCTGATTAAGAGCTAATGATAAGATTAGAAAAACCAGCTACACATTTTGTTAAATATTTTTTCTTATCATGTTTTTTAATTAACTATCTATTGCTTTTCAACTTCCCTTGCCAAATATTCCCCTGTTAAAACTTCCACAGCCCTCATTGCAACCGTAGCCACCGCAATTGACTCCTCTCTAATAAATAATTTTACTAGCCTATGATAAATCATTCAAAAAAATTGTAAGGGAAAAGGATGTTATGGGTTTAGAGAACCTAGTGATGATTGAATGGGAAAATTTGAATCAGCTTTTCTTGAAAAGTTAGCTTACCATAATGTCAATTGAGCTATCTATGTTGTAAGTATGTTTTATTTGAATATAACTAACTTATCAAATTCAGTCAACTAACAGGTGTTGAACCCTAGTTTTGATTATTACAAAAAGTTAGAGAAGTTGTTTTTGTAAAGAAAATTTGTCAAAGTTAAGGAAATAAGGCTTTTGTGATTAAATTCTTTGATTTCTCTTAACCTTAATTTTATCTCATTTAGAAATAGTTATTTGAATTATTTCTATCCAAGAATTGATTCAGCTCGAATTAAAAATGAATTAAAACTTTTGTTGATCTATTCTTGAACATATTAGTATATGTCATACCTTTCAGTATGTCTTTATTCTACCTAAAGATCTTAGACCTACCCGAATGTCTCAACCTTATGTGATTATGCTATTCCTACCAATATGTCCTTAACATACCTGAAGGTCCTAATTCTACCAATATGTGTAAGATCTACCCAAATGTCTATTTCCTATCCAAATGTCTCTGTCCTACCGATAGATATATTCTTTAATCAATGTATTTTACGATTAATCCTACTGGTATATCTTTCACCTAGTGTAAGAGAACTGTCATATCTAAAACCTTCATACTTATACCAGTACGTCTTTGAATTTTTTACCAGTTTTTTTGTTCAAAAACATAACATCCTGGATCTCCTAAAATTTCTATTCTTTTCAACTTCAAAGTGCTGCGTTCACTTTCTTATCATCCTAAAATTATTTCCAACATAATCACAAGAGAAATTAATCTCTTATTACATTCTTTGATTGTTGTTTTCTACTCATATGTCCATGCTCTACTGGTATCATTCTTTTTCTTTTTTGTTAGAGCCTTTAATGCATATAGCTATTACTTTCCTCAAGGCACCAACAACACGCAAATCCATTGAAAAGGCACTATTTCATTGCCTTAAAAAATGAAAGAGTTTTAAGAATCCAAGTTGAAATGGTAGAAATATGAGTCTAATGGGTAAATCCTCAGACTCAACTATAAATTGGACTCATTTATGGAGAAGAAAAGGGAGAAGTTAATTTGAGCCAACTACTTGCATTCATTCTTTAACTACCTTCTGCTAGTACATTTAATTTTTTCTATAATCCATTGATTGTATATCCACTTTGTAAGAGAGAGTTCTAACAATAGTGATTCTTTACTGAATCCTTTATATTTCCTTCTGTAATTCTCATTAGAGAAAAAGTTACTTAAGATTGGGGAGCTTAAGGAGTTTTAAAGCACCTTTATAAGGGGGAGAGTAACAAACTCGAGAAAGAGTTTGAATTGTACTGTGGCTACTAAGAGCCCAATTATTATTGGTAAGAGATAGTGATAAATCTCAAAAGTATCTTGGGGATTAGACACAGGCTCAAATGGTTAAGAGCTGAATTATGATAAAGACTTATGCAAAGTTTCTCTTCCTTCCTCTATACACTATTTGGTGATATCCTTCTCAACACAGATTTAATTCTTGTTGTATTTGTTTTAAATTTTTATTGGTTCTTGGGCAGACTATACAACGTGATTGCATTATCGTAAGTACCTCTTTTGTGCATTAGATAAGGCAAATGTGATAATTTCATATTTTTTCCCTTATGACATGACAGAGAAAGGGAATACTTCAAAAATAAGATCCTAGTACCTCTAACAATGAATATGTGAAGTCAAAAAGAACATTTTCATGGCTCCATATGTGCATTTATAAGGACCAATTTACAATTGATAGTTTTTTGTTAAATGTGAATTTCTTCTAATAACTCACTCTATTTTGTAGGGAACATTGACAGTTGATTGGTTTTTCATTGAAGAGTAACAAAGTCCTCTTCTTATGCTCCCTCCCTTACAAACCAAGGAAGGACATAAAGAAGACGATAGACTTATAAGTGTACTTGTATAAAAACTATCAATTTTTATGGATATATTAGTTACAAATCTCATGATGTTGATCATAGGGCAATGAAAACATGTCAAATAATGGCCCCAGAAAAGTATACACATGAACTCAAGGATCCCATGTGGATTAAGCCAAAGGTAAGTGAAACTAATACTTTATTAACTTATTCAATTATCAAGATTTATTGTCAATTGCTTATATATATGATTTTATATAGAGTTGTAAGCAACCACCAAAGACTAGTTTGTGCGGCGTATATGTGATAAAGCACATGCTCAACATCATCACATTGAGAATGACTAAATTTACAAATGAGGTAAATATATATTTGAAAAGCTAATTTTATTATTATTTGAATTAGTTAGTTAATGTTTTAAATGCAATTTTATACTTTAATTTAGATGCTTGACATTATAGATCTATTCTCTGAGGAAGTAGTTGACGATATCCTCACATGTTGGGTACAATATTTTGTGGATGGTATGTTAGGTTTGGGTAGTTTTTTTAGGAAATTTGAGTTTTGTGTAATTTCTATAAAATTTTATATTGAAATTTGGATTATTTATATATACTAAAACTGGCTGGATGCTAATAAATTACATAGAACATTTTTATTTACAGAAATTAAAGAAATAAGTAGAAATAGAATTATTTTTTTAAAAAAATACTTTTAACAGTGGTTATTATATTAACTGCTGTTAAAAGTTCTCCCCTTTTTTTTTCCAAAAATTCAATCAATGGGCAATTTTAATAGCAGACTTAGAACTATTGTTGAGAGTTTATTTTCAATAGCGAAAGTTAGAGACTTTTAATATCTTTTAACACAATAGTGATTTTTTTACCCACTGGTAAAAGCCTATCATGTAATAGTGTATACTTAAATTTATAAGTAAATTCTTTAGGGCTATTTGCTTGTTGGAAAGGAATGGATTAAAAATAAGAACAAAAATGTCTAAATTATCTAATCCTTCATGATTAATATGAAAAAACTCAATATCATATAGCCCAAATTAAATGTAGGAACCACTATGCATAGAAAATTTTATGAATTATAATTTCTAATCTCAAAGTAAATTATCTATCCCCTCATGAATGGAAGGGTAAGTCTATGAGAGCTCTCCTAGTGAGAGAATTTTCTCCACCTTCTCTCTTGAAGGAGAAGTGTCTTGTCCGGCAACTTTCTGCCTTACAATCTTCGTCCTTCATTCCTTTGATCTTCACCTTCTCTTTGTTTTATCTCCTTTGTGATCTTCCCTATCCACATGCCACTAAGTACTCATTATTCTCATTTTTCTGGCTATCCTTAGAATCCTTTCAAGAGATTTGCCTTGATTGTTGCCTACTTACTCCGTTTGTTTAGAGGTGATTTCTCCTAAGCACTTCTCCTCTAATAAGTGGTTTGTTAGATTAGAAACTTCTCTCCTACATTAATTACCTCTTCTCGTACTCTACTTAGCCAATCCCTGTGGCTTCTCTTCTAATCTAGCCTTGTATACCATATCTCGCTGGTTGATTCACCTTCTAATTTTAATCTATATATGAAAGGTGCTACCTTTCCTTCCCTTCCATGCCATCTTTATGCTTTCTCATACTTATGGCCTTTTCCTCAGATTCTCTAAGTTTCTTTACAAAGCTTCTACTTTCTCCTTCATAATCTTCTTTACTACTGGTGTTTTTTCACCAATCATGATGGATCATCTCTTTCAACCTTTACTTAGATTTTACCCTGATGCCTTTGACAGACCAAATTTCTCCCTTGCCTCCAGTGCCATTGCTTTCTTGGTGGATACTCACAACTTCTCTGTTAAGAAACTCAACCGAAGACTAAGGAGTACTTGGAAGCTACATAATGGTTTTCATGTTGAAGGAATGATTGGTAACTTCTACTTGATTAGTTTTGCCAATCAACAAGATCGCGACTTTATTATGGATAATGGACCTTAGTCCATTCTAAATTCTCTTCTAGTAGTGGATCGATGGTTTCCTAATATGCACTTGCGTGAGATGGTGGTAGGAAACTTTCCAATCTGGGTTCAGTTTTGGGGATTACCCTTAGAATATCACAATGAAATGGTGGCTAACACACTGGGTAATATCATTGGAAAGACTATTACTATTTAGAATCATGTTGATTTCTCAAACTCTCTCAACTTTTTACAGGTCAAGGTGATGACTAATCCTCACATGCCTCTTGTTGAAAGAATCAGAGTTCATCCTGAAGCTAGAGATATAGTTGAAGCTGAATATATCTATGAAAGAGTTTTCAGGCACTACCATTTTTGTAGAGTCATAGGGCATACCATTCAAGAATGTCCAAGAACTCCTTCCCAAATTTACAATGGTTTTAATGCAGGTAATGATCATACTATCAGAAGATTTGGCCCTTATTTTGTAAGTTTATATGAAGGAGGCTATCTCATCAATGAATGGAAAGAATGGATACATAACAACACTCCTCATGGCACCACCAGAATTAGATTCTTGAGGAACAGAAGACCTGGATATCGCATCTTTCAAACAAGTCCTGAAAATTTTCTCATTAATAAGCCAGGGCCAAATATATTTATCTCTCACTATGATGATGATAATGATTCTTCTGACTCTCACATCTCTATTGAAGAAACAATTACAGTAGAAGAGCCCTATTTCCCATAATAAAATAACAAACCTTTGTCAAGCTCTGCCCTCCAAATGATTGGGGATAAATCAATAATCTTGTCAATGAGTTAATGGATGAAGATCTGGTGTTGTTGCAAGACCAATATGGCTCCTTCTTGAATCAGTCTCTTGGGTTTGGAATTAACATGCGAGATCTGTAATGTCCTCTTTGACATTACTAGGACAACATTCACACATCATTGTGATAATTAGGATTAAATAAAATCCTCTACAAAAACTACCACAACTCAAGGGTTTGAAGATAATTTTAGTTTAAAATATTGGGATCCCAAGAAAACCCTTTTTAGAATATTGTTTGAGCTCAAACCATTAGTTAAAAATCAATTTAGAACAATTACGAAAGCATAAGAAACAAACTACATCAAAATTTGGCTAAAAATGTCATTCTTTTGTAAATTCTGCTCTGTCTATCATGGCGGACGGCACAGAGGGACAAGTCCCTCGAAGGCCTCTTGCACCGTGGTGCAACAGACATGCACTGCAGTGCCCACCACTATCATGACAGTAGATTGCTGTCATGACATCCCTTCAAACTTTCGGAGCGCGCCATTTCGCCACCTGACGTCCGATTTGGGCGATTCAAGTGTCCACACAAAGCTCTTTGAGCCCTCTAGCTAATGGCATTATTTTTACACTCAAACAATCATCCATTTAAAATATGAACACCCAAACGCCAAATAGTTCATTTTCACCTCAAAACACACATAATGGTGTCCAACTCACAATACCAAATGCCATTAGCCCCAGAGACATTGACCACCTCAAATAGACCACACACAATATGACAATTCATTCATATCACACAAATAAGTAATCACACTCAAAATGACCACCAAACCCCATTTGACAATAACACAATGGGGCGGATAAAATTCAACGCACAAATCAATTGGTCATTTTGGCCCTCAAAACATTTGAAATATATATATCACATGTAAGTGTAACTTGGCCAACCACACAATCCACAACAACAATCTTAGACCAAGATTCACACACTTATGACAATTTCATGCAAGGAATATCCAAAATAATGTCATGCTCCTAAGTTGGCAATATATATAGTGGCAATATTTGTTACAAAACCAAAAAGAGAAAGGGAAGAGCTATACTATAATGCTCTTCACTCTTCAAATGTCCCTTCCTTCCCCTTGCCTCTACCTTAGCCCTTACCTGTAAAATGTAACCACGGGATGAGAAAAATATCTCAATAACCAATATAGTTCATCAAATATATTATCATAAATAACAATGAAAAGTATCAAAACTATAGTAATAACAAGTATACCATAATTATGAAATAAGTGTATCTTTTTATAACAAAACACATAATTTCACACTAGCATGATCATCTAACCACCGAACCTCCATTATTCCCCGACATGAAACTATAGGCTCTCCTGGATCAACCACTTGTTAACCTAAACATACTTTCATTGGTAAAAATAATCGGCCAAAGGTAATCTAACCTGCCTACGGACTATGGTTTTTTTCGTCTTCACACACTTATGATAGAACCATCATTGACTGCTAACCGCACCCTAACAGGTACTAGGAAATTTCCAGACTATCTCGATGTCCCATGGTAATAGTCCCATAAAATGCTACACCGGATGTCACATGGTGTCAGCTCAACCATATGGATTTTTCACTCATATATCTCCACACAATTATCCCCACATATCTCGGTGAACTCCCACCCCCTATGATCATGCTCTTTCACAATTTCCACCACTTTTCATCACATTTCTACATTACAAACTTATATACATAATATATACATATCAATTAAAATTAATAACCTTTTACAAATCAATTTTTCATGCTAAAATCATTTACATGTCAAATGATGCACAAAACTCTTCAAAACCACAAATTTATCCTTTGTAATTACTTCTACACAGTTATAATAGTTAATAAACACAATAAACTATATGGTGTCACACACAAAAGGGTTACCATGGTTCAACATAAGCTCCACACATTCTATACGCACAATATAGCTCGAGCAATGCTTAATCTACTTAATCAAGTGATAATCATCAATTATCACTCTGGATAACTCTGAATTATCTAGGTTCTAAGTGCTTATAACACCTAATTTCCTCTTTCTCACAACATCAACCATACCTGGACACTTTAACCATCCTATTAAACATCCCAACACACCAAATTCACTAACTAATGTCCCACATTGTCTCAAGATTCTCAAAATATGCCTAGGGTTCGTCCAAACCCTTACCAAAAATTTTCAATCACCATAAAACTTACAAACTTAAGGTTAAAAGCTTGATTTAACTCCCCAAGATCTTAAATAAACCAATGGGTTTGGTCTAAACCCAAGGGAACTGAAATCAAAGCCCCCATTGCCCCAAATGTCAAGATTTTTACGTAAAAGAAGGAGAAGAAGGAATGTACAACTTACCCAACGATGATTCAAACTCTAAATGCCTCCAATGTAGCCTAGGGATCATGCCCTAGTAGACTACAGGCTTTCCTCTGTCGCTCTCTTCTTATCTCTCTTTCTCTCTTCTATTTATCGAGTCTGATTCTCGATCTGATAAGTGCTAATTTCGCACGTGCACCATGGCGCATTGACATGCCTGTCGCAGCGCATAGCACAAAAAGTCCCACATTATTTTAAACTCTCTTTCATGCCATAGCCCACTTGAACATCAAGCTAGCCCTCTTCTAAGGTTATCCAAGGATCCAAAAACCATATTAGTTTTCCATAAATCTCGTTAATCAATAATTTATCTAAATTGACCAAATTATGCTTGAAAACAATGATAATTACTAATGGAGAAACTTAGGATGTTACAAGATCCTGAACTAACTCATTTTTAAAAAGAGGCTCAATATGTCTTTAATGAATGCTCTAACCCTCTAGCTAACTCATTTGCTCTTAACAACTATGGGATGGCAAAAAAAAAAAAGGAAAGCTCAAGATGATGATCTCATGGAGAATGAACAAAACCTGATAACATCAACACTTATGGCCCTTCTCAAGATCCACCAAATTTGCTCACACCTTGTCCTACAATGTCCTTTAGCTCTAAAATATTCAAAAAAAAGGAAGCTTAATGTTGGCTTGGATATTTTGGAATCTGATATTGATATCTTCACAAGGAGATGCTTTGCCTCCTTAAGGAAAAGGGTAAAAGTGGATCAGATAAACCACTTATAATTTCTTCCTCCTTTGTCGAATCTAGAATTTATCTATCAACTGAAGTGGTTTCTCCTCCAGTACAGACCTTGGGCACTAATTAATCTTATCGAATGCTAGAAAGCAAACTTAGACCTGTCTGGATGGGCAAAAGAAGGATTTGGACTTCTGGTCCAAAGTTTTTTTGATACTCATTATTGCTGGAATTTAGTATCGATTAACATTAACTCCTTTGAAAAACTCCTCCACTCTACAATGTACTTTACTTCTCAATTAAAGATAATGGACCATTTTCTTTTTCTCCTTCTGCTATAATTGATGGACCCCATTAGTTTTTCTTTTTCTCTACTGCAATTGTTAATGGAACTATCTTATCTGACAATAATACTGCTTCAATGCCTAAATCTCCTAAGCAAGATCTTCCTTTCTAGTCCCCTTTAAATGGGAATTTGAACCATGCTATGAAAGTTAAAGAACCAATAATGTCTATCAAAGAAAGTTTATAAAATTTGAGTCACTTTGATCTTCTCACATCTTTCAATCTAAATGTGTATCCTACAGATGTAGCTTTAGATTATGATAATGATGATCCTTTAAGCTTAAACACTCACAAAAGGATGGCTGAAGATGTGATGGAAACTAAAACAAGTGGAAAGAAACCTATGTTAGATAACTTTGCTAGTAAAAATTATCAAGTGAGGAAAGCTACCTCTAAAAAGCTTCCCAAAGCGCCATGAGGCTTCTTAGTTGGAACTGCCATCGCATTCAAAAAGCTGCAGCAGTTCAACAGGTAAAATTGCTAGCTTTTTGAGAGTGTATGTCACTTACACTCCAAAATAGCTAAGTTAACACTAATATAGTACTAGTGGCAACCTAGGTCATTCGTCACTAAGGAGGCTAACTGAGGTTAATTAAGGCTAAACTAGTGAGCTAAACTAACCAAGAGTTAATTGATTTTAGCTAATAAAACTAAGTGGATAGATTTAATTAAAAATCTAATTAACTAGTAAAATGAAAATGGGAGTATTTTAACCCTTTCTAAGGTGGAGTCCCAAGAGTTGTGGGATGCTAGATTCCTTATCTACTCTTTTTAATTAGGCTTAAGTCAATTTCCACTCTCTTGATCAAATTAAACCCCTTACACAATTTTGTATAAGTGTGCCTTCCTCACTAATTCAATTAACTAAGTCCTTGCACAATTTTGTACAAGTTAAGTACAAAGTGATCAAAATTCTCCTTAGGTTCCCTTTATGTATAGCTTGGCTTATGGTAAGTCTAATGCATAATTTTACACACAAGATATTTTATCAAACACCAACCAAACATATTTATGCATAGCTAATGTAAGACACATTCAACACATATAAAACATATATTTATATGAATTATAATGTATTGAAGAAAATGTTCAGCAGCTATATAAAGGGGAATCAAGTGGAAAAATACTAAACCAACAAGTTAAATACCAATTTTGGTCAATAAAAACAAGATATAATAATGATCCTAATTTTAAGAAGAAGATTACATCAACTTAGGTTTAATGGAGAGTGGCCATAACCCTTAACCTTCCTTGAGACACTTCATGACTCCTCTAGCATCCTTCCTTCTTAGCACTCCTTGTAGATTTAACCTCTAATCATCTTGGAACCTATTTAAGCACAACCCTTCCACCATGGCTGAACCATACTCATGAACACCTTGAGGATTTTGAAGCCAAACAAAGAAAATGAAGCTTGGGGTTTGAAGAGTGAGGTGGAAGAAGAAGAATAGTGGAGTTGGATTAGGATTTTGATGGTTGGATCATGAGATATGAAGGAGAAAAGATGAGATGGAGATGAAAAACATGAAAAACAATGGAGAGAGAATGGAGAAGGGTGGAGGCTGAAAAATAAGAGTGCATGGAAGAATGAATGCTGAAAATAAAATTAGGGTAGTTTGATTCAAGTCTAAGGTGAATAGACCTAACTCTAGTGTTAAGAAAAAGGGTGAAAAATGAGTTAGGGTAACTTTATTATTTACCATGGTAAAATGGACGAAAATTCAGATGAAAATGGTCTGAAAATTAAATTAAATAAAGCTAAAGGTAATTGGAAATTAAAAGAGAGAGTGAGTGGATTCAAAGTATGGTACAATGTGTGCAAGATCATGTAAGACTTGTACTTTCACCCTAAAACTCAAGTGTTTTGCCTCTTCACTCATCTATTATTCCAATCCAATGGTCCTCATATGCCAAATTCAAAATGTGAAACACAAGATCAAAGTTTAAAGCATATGGATAATAATTTGTATTTTCAATTAAAAGTAATTCCTGAAGATGTGACACAATGAAAATTAAATAATAAAAACTAATTTTGACATCATAAAAGAGGTTAGGGGTGTGCTATATAGCCTAGAAATTATAAGTTCACACATGCACAAAAAATGACCTAGCCCAAGTGCAAGAAAACAAGTTAACCCGAAATTTTGACTTTCTAAGATAGTCAACTTGTGAAATTAATTATACTCAATATAAAATAAGTTTTAGAAATTTAATTAGACCATTGTTCTTCTATACTAAAAACTCATCTTGACTAATTTTCTCACAAGTCCAATTTTATGACCAAAATGCCCCTAATGCACAAAATCCTACATTTAGGCGATTTCTCACAATTAATGCAATAAATGTGCAATTTGGGTAAATATAACATGATTTTTGGTCAATAATAATGAGGAAAAGTGTTTAATAAATGTGAGTTATCACCTTTACTCACTGCCCAGACATTATTTATCTTTCTGAGACTAAAGCAGAGCTAGCTGTTGCTGGAAATGTTTTGGCTTCTGTTGGTTATGCTTATTTTGATGGGTTAAGTGCTGTTAGGAAGGGAAGAGGCACTATACTTGCCTAGAAAAAGTTTTCTAATGTGAAAATCATTGAATGTACCCCTTTTGTAATCCATGTATTCGTGGAAAACTTTGTAAATTTTAATGGAATATATCTATCCTTTATTTATGGATCACCTAGGTAGGAAAATAGACATCTTCTGTGGGATTGGATCATTTCTTGTTCAAGAACCATAACTGCACCATGGCTACTTTTAGGTGATTTCAATCAAATTTTGAATATAAATGATAAATTAAGCATTGTGGCTAATTCAACTAGAATGGCAGATTTTAAACATTGCATGACAATTGTTGAACTTCAAGAAATTAGACAATTTGGACTAAACTTTACATGGTCTAATATGAGAAATGGGTTAGCAAATGTCAAGGAGAGGATAGATCTAGCAATTTGTAATACTGAATAGATAAACACCTTTCCTCATTCCAATGTAAGTACATTAGCTTTGGCGGCCTCAGATCACTCACCAACTTTTCTTTCCACACAAACTCTATATAGAAGGGGTAAACTCAAAAGATTTGGATCATATTGGTATGAACTTGGTGATTGTGGTGATTGCAAGGAACTGATTTCTAACTATTAGAATCAAGGCTTCACTAGCTCCCCAAGTTTTAAACTTGTTTGTAAACTAGACAGAACTCTAATATACTATAGAATTAGAGCAAATCAAGATTAGGAAATTTCAAGTGGCGAATCAAGAATCTTGAGAAGGAGATTACTGACATCTCAAATAAAATTTTCAACTTACCTAAATTTGATCTTTCACTCAATAAAACTTTACTGGAGAAAAAGAATGAGCTTGAGTTTGTCTTGGATTGTGAAAATAGCTATTGGCAATAGAGGGCAAAAATCAAATGAAAACTTGAGGGGAAAAGAAATACCAAATATTTCCACATAATTGTAAGTAGAAGAAGGATGAGGTACTATGTTCAAGCTCTCTTGAAAGAAAATGGCTCATGGACTTTTGATCAGAATGAGATTCAAAATATTGCTTTTGTATACTTTAAGGATATTCTTACTTCAAGGCCTCATCATAACTCCAGTGATTTGATTGATCAAAAGGAGAATATTTCTCTACCTAGCTTATCGAAAAGCGATAAAACAGATCTATTATCTCCAATTTCCCTAAAGGAAATTAAAATGGCTATTTTTGGTCTTCTGAAATATAGTGCTCCCAGCCTAAACGGCTATCATGCTATTTTTTTCCAAAAAAATTGGGAACTAGTCAAAGATGATGTTTACAACATGGTTTTATCCTTTTAGAGATCCAAACATCTTTTGAGATCCATTAATAAAACCATGATCACTCTCATTCTAAAAGAGAAAAAGATTTAATCCATCAATGATTTTTGTCCAATTAGCCTCTGCAATGTTTCCTACAAGATTATCTCCAAAATTCTTTGCAACTAGCTCAGTAAGATTCTTCACAAAATTATCGCTCCTTTTCAGAGTGCATACATTAAAGGAAGACTCATCACAGACAATATCTTATTGGCAGGTGACATCATGAATTCTATCCATAATTCTAGGAAAGGAAGGAAAAATCTAGCTGCTTTGAAAATTGATTTTTCTAAGGCCTTTGATCATCTTTCTTGGAGCTTTATAGAGGTTGTTCTGAAAAAAAATGAATTTTCCTTTGGAATGGGTTCAGATGATTATGGAATGCATTTCAATAGTTTCTTTTTAGATATTGCTTAATGGCCAATTATCATCAAGTTTCTTTCCCTCTTGCAAGATCAGACAAGGTGATCCTCTATTACCTTATATGTATATCCTATCTGCAAACATGTTATCTGCATTGATTGTTCATCAGGAAAGCAATAATCTCTGGAATGGAATTAATATCTGCAACAATCATAAGGCCATTACTCACTTGTTGTATGCCGATGACTCTACCCTTTTTTTTGATTGCACAAACCAAAATCTCTTTTTAGTAAAAAAAAAGTTCTAGATATCTATAGTACTTGGTCAGGACAAATTGTCAATTTTAGGAAGACTAATATTGTTTTTAGTCCAAATATTTCTGAGACAGCTAGGACATAAAAAAGCCTTGTTTATGCCTAATGATAAGGGAGGTTTAGGGTTGAGACCCATTCACCAAGTCAACATGTTCTTGCTTGCCAAACTTTTTTAGAGAATCCTAGATACTCCTGATGGTTCTATTCTTGCTGAAACTTTGAGGAAAAAATACTTTTGACCTGAACAAATCTATAATTTTCAAAGTCCCTTACAATTCCTCTTGGTTTTGGAAAGGGATTAAAGATAGCACAAATTTAATAACTCCAAAGTTAATATGGAAGGTTGGAAATGGTCAGAGCATACCTATTGATCACCCTCTTTGGTGGAAGAGATCAAGAAGATTGAATGATTACTTTGTGACTCCTTCTCAGGTGGTTGACTTAATATCTATTAAAAAGAAAACCCTTGTGCTCCTTCTCCTTGGAATGCTCTACTGGTAAGGTATCTTTACCCTTTTAAAACCTAAAATGAAATTCTGAACACTCACATTTCCTTCTTTAATGTCAAAGATAAAATCATTTGGAATGGAAATTCTATTGAGTGTTATATTGTGAAGGATGGCTAAAATTCCTTGATGCATGCCAATATATCTGAGAAAATTGTTCAACATGAGGTCTGGACCTTTTTATGGAAATTAGACTGCCCTCAGAAACACATCCTCTTTCTATGGAAACTCATCCATAAATCCATTCCGTTAGGAGATATATTAAAGGATCATCATTTGAACAACAATAATCAGTGTCCTTTCGATTGTCTTTGTGAGGAAACACTTGATCATATTTTCCTCCACTATCCTGTTTCCAGAGCTCTATGGTATGGTGCTTGCAATATTAAAACGGATGAAATTCACTCATTGGCAGTGTGGTCTTGGATTCCTCATATACTGGTCCATCTATATAAAAATCAAGAAACCAAAGAAATCTTGAATATTATATATCTTATTGGCTTCATATGGTAGAAACGAAACCAAAGTATTCAAGTAAGATCAAAATCAGCCCTAAAGCTTGGATCTTGGAATTTTTGGGTATGACTTTCTTCCAAAATACTATTAGATCAAACAAAGAAAACCAAGATCCTATGTAAAGATCCACTTGCATTTCAATGGAAGTGAACTCAAGAGATCACGCATTGAAGCTAGGATGGTCTATATGGTTTAAAAAGGGAAAATGACATTTAAGGACCCTCCCAGGACATTAATCCCAATTAAGGATCGTAAAATATTGAAATCCCAATTAAGAATCATGGTCTTTAATTGGAATAAAAAATATACCTAACTTTACAAAATTTTCCTCCACTAAACATTAAAAGATATCAACTCTTGCTTGCATTCTTTGTTTGTTTTGAGCACGAAAAATCTACTCTCATGTGCGCGAAAAATCTGAGCAAAAAATCATAGGCTTCAGTGGAGTGGATCATCATCTTCTCCCCCTCTTAGTGATAGGTAGTTACATTCATTGCTTCTTTTTCATCTTCTTCCCTCCCCTACGTGAAAAAATTGAAGTTTTAAAGTTTTTCTCTTCTCTATCTTTTATGTCTTCTCTTCTCTCTTGGAGGAAAGTCAATTTTTGTATCTTTGTAAATGATATTTTACATCATTTCTCTTCTATAGCTAAGAAAGAAAGAGATCTAGTTGATGAGTATATAGATTATATACATATACACACACAATAAATGATTTCTGAGATAGATAGTGTGGAAAAAAATTGAGTGAAAAAAAAAAGATGTAATGTGGATGCTAATTTTTTTTCTATTCTGCGATGAAAAGTATGCTGATATTGAAAAATGTAACATGAATGTTGAATTGTTGTAGTCATAGTTGGAATTATGGGAAGGATAGTTATGAAGTAATAAATTATTAACAGATTTTATCTTGAAAAATTTTATGTAGAGTTGATTGTGGCATGTGTGTCATCATTTACCTTAGACAGTGCAACAATACTACGCAAGAGGAATGATGCTATCATACCATGCCTCCATTAATTGATTTGCTCTAATCATGCAGGAACAGTTGAGTAAAATGAGGTTTGAGCTATTGTATTGACTGATGACTCATCCACATAATAGAATAGCCTCACAAGTGATGATATCTATTTCAAATGTCGAGCATAGAGGATCAAAAAGATTGAATGCATAGATTATACAACTGTGATATAGACTTTCACAAGTTATGCAACTGTGATGTAGACTTTCACAAGTTATGTTTTGATTATATGTATGATGTAAATTAAAACTTTATGTACTTAAGTATTTTCTGTAACTCAATATATATGATACATCAATTAATCCTAAGTATTTTTTTTGCTAAATTTACAAGAAACTAGACAAGTCATCGGTGAATTATCTTAATTAACGTTAATAAATTCCCAAGCCACGTTAGTGAATTCCCAAGTCATGTTTATGAATCTCAATTTGAATAAGTCATTTTTTATTAAACAATCATATCCCAAGTAGGGTTTCATGTTTTCACAAGATACAATACTAATATTCCCATGCCACGTTAGTGAATTCCAAGTGGAGCCAATTATACATTGACAAGCATAAAATTTGATAATTCATTGGTAAATTATCTTGACTGACATTAGTGAATTTCCAAGCTAGTTTAGTATATTCATAAGTGATATTGGAACTTTTCAAAGCTTAGTTTCTGAAATTGTGAAAAACAATCTATTCCCAAGTAGAGTTTCATATTTTCACAAGACACAATAACAATATTCCCATGCCACATTAGTATATTCATAAATGACCTTATAACATTCCAAAAGTTTCTCTAGTATTGGGAAAAAATCTATTCCCAAGTATGGTCCATGTTTTCTCAAGTTACAGTAATAATTTTCCATTCTACGATGGTGATTTTAGTAGTCTTCTGTTATCACAGCAGTTACACTTACACATAATTAAACTTGAAATCAACATCAACATTACATTACACTGATTTCAACACATATACACCATATTTGCATTCCTTTTTACATACAAAATATTCCATCTACCTAAATGGTACTTGTGCAGTTTGCTTTCCAAAAAATAACATAAACTGTAAACTTACATGATTTGTCACCACCATAAGTACAAAAAAAATATAGTGTGGATGTATGTACAAAAAGTCATTCAACAACAAAACACACTAAATAAATAAAAACTAGATACATTTCAATTTTAAACCAATTAATATGTATATAGTTTTCACCCCTTTTTAATCCCTACATCTATTCTTGGATTGAGATTCCTATATCTATTCTTAGTATACCCAGCTTGATTATATCTTAAGCAATGGTACACCTTGTTTTGAAACTGTGACTCTCTTCACTTGGTGTGTAGTCATCTTGGGGAATGTGTAGTTAGTGGTGGTTCCAAAAAGGTATTGTTTTCATAATCTTTATAATGTATCTTGATCAACTGAGCCATATCAATGATTTCCACCAGAATCATTGTGAAGCTATAAATTTTTCTTGTGCATAGATGCTTTTGTAAATATAGTTACATCTTCAAATATCTGTCCAACACCCATAAATAAATCCTTTCATTTTACTTAATTAACCTCAGGGAGAAATGCAAGAGCATTTTGTGTTGAACATAACAAAGAGGGTGATATACCTTTAAGCTCTTGCCTAGAGGAAGATTCTGGCTGTGACCATAGTAAGAAATCTTCCATCTTACATTCACAATTATTCACAGATTAATACTTCTTTTGCTAAAGTACTTGTCATATAGGAAATAAACCTGAAACAACTAGGAGCAATATATAAATTTATTACTTTACAACTATCCTTCCTGCAATCCCAACTATGACTACAGCAATTTAGCATCCATGTTATATTTTTCAACATTAGCATACTTTTCATCACAAAACAAAAAATAAAAATCAGCATTCACATTACGACTTTCTTTTATTTCACTTAATTTTTTTCAACACTATCTGTGTCTTACTTCATAACTATCCTTCCCATAATCCTAACTATGACTACAATAATTCGGCATCCATATTACGTTTTTCAACATCAACATAATTTTCATCGCAGAACAAAAAAAAATCACCATCCACATTACATCTTTCTTTTTTTTTACTCAATTTTTTTCAATACTTTTTGTCTCAGAAATCATTTAAGATCATCAATAAGATAATCTATAAAATCAATAAGATCTCTTTTTTTCTTAGCTATAGAAGAGAAATGATGTAAAATATCATTTATAAAGATACAAAAATTGTCTTTCGCCCAAGAGAGAAGAGAAGACATAAAAGATAGAGAAGAGAAAAACTTTAAAACTTCAGATTTTTCACGTAGGGGAGGGAAGAAGATGAAAAAGAAGTAATGAATGTAATTACCTATCACTAAGAGGGGAAGAAGATGATGGCTCAGATAACGATTTACTCCACTAAAGACTATGATTTTTTGCTCATAATTTTTATGCACATGAGAGCAGATTTTTCACACCCAAAATGAACAGAGAATGCAAGCAAGAGCTGATATCTTTTAATATTTAGTGGAGGGAAATTCTGTAAAGTTAGGTATATTTTTTATTCCAATTAAGGACCATTGGGATTTCAATATTTTATGATCCTTAATTGGGATTAATGTCTTTAGGGAATCCTTAATTGCCATTTTCCTTTTAAAAAATTCAGAATTCAGGGCAAAAAGCAATGGGTTCTTCTTATAAAGCTGTTGGGAGAGGATATACTACCTTTCAAAAAGGATTCTGGTTCGAATCAAAGAAGAAACTCTAATTTGCTTTATTCAATCCGTGCGATTCTTAGCTGGATCCGAAACTATTCTGCAAACTGGAATCTCAGGGAGCTGCCCATCTCCCTTGTTGGTTATCGAAAAAACTCCCTCAGGACGCTCGGCGTATGTGGTGATTATTGCTCTGCGGATACCTGGCTTCTGGACATATCTCTTTTGCTCTGTCACTTTCCTAAATGTTTCTTCTTTGCATGTGATGCCAACTCCTTCAATTTCTCTTTTTCACCGGGCACTGTTGTGTCCATTTAATTTTTCTGTTTTTCGTTTTCTTTTACTTCTTTTTATCTCGCATCCTTTTTTTTTCATGATTATGATATTGTTCTCCTTCAAAAAAAAAAATCTATCCCCTCATGAACATTGTTGTGCTATCTTTTATTCACATCGTGGTTATTGTATTTTAAATTTAATTTTTTTAATCCATTTCATTCGTTTCATTCAGCAAATGGGCCCTTAATTGTTACGAACAAGAGCGCCATACACACACATTTAAAAAAAAAAAAAAAAGAGGAGCGCCGCGTGTAAACGGATTCAAAGAACGAAGGGGCAGTCCCATTTATCCAGCCGTAAATATCTTATATCCAGTGTGCCATCAGCAATAATCCATGTGCTAAGCCACACGTTACTCCATTCGCCACCTAAGCAAATTTCAAAGCAAATTTTAATTGCGTTACTTTTATGTCATAGTCCTTCATTAAAATGCCAAAGAGCGGGGATTAACGTTGGCCGAAAAAAAAAAGTAAAAAAAGAGAGGTGCTGTGGTTAACGGCCCAATGTTCTTAAATTTTTTTTTTCCGGCCTTTTAAAACTTAAGTGGGGCGTCAAAATCCCATTCGCCATTCTCCTCCAGAGACATGTAAACCGGGACGATCAGAGTTACCTCGGTCCGCTCGTGGATATTCAAATCAAAGTCTGGCAAGCATTTTATAATAATAGTAGTAGTATAGAAAAAAAAAAATATAATTATTAGTCTCTATAATTTTAATATATTTTGATATGGGTTCATATAATTTTTTTCAATTGCTTCAAGTCCTCTAGTTTATTTTATTTTCAATGGTAGTCCATTTTATTTTTGAATATGCTCAAATGAAGGACAAGATGACATTAATAATGTTAAATATGCTAACATATGACTAACATTATGAATCTTTGAGCTGAGGTGGAATAACAATTTAACATATTAAAACATGAAACAGGACAAGTGAACAACACTATTAATTAATTTGCCAAATCATAATTGCACTTCAACACATATTAAGTCTGTTAGTTATATGTCAATATATTTAACACTGAGTGATATCTCATTGTGTTTTAGGGATATTATAAAATACAAAAACTCATGTTGTAGACCAGAATAAGCAAGGGGGAATTGGCGTGACAAAAAAAAAAACTATAAAAAGCTATATTAAAACATGTTAAAATGATAGTTATACACAACAACACCACCACTGCCACCGCCACCGCCACTCTAACCTCCTCTTTATATTACCTTAATTAATTTTAATTACCTCTCTTTTATTTTTAAAACTCATATATTTTTCCCCTAGCATAAAAAATTACAATGCACCAACACTCCCTCTATTTTTAAGATTTCATTTTCATCTACTTAAATATTAATTAATCAATAAGTCATATATGTCAGACCAAAACACCCCTATTAAAATATAAATATTTTAACTATTAATTAATCATTAAGTCACATATGTTAGATCAAATACTCCTATTTAAATATAAATATTGTCTAAGAATCATTCAAGTTCGCTAAGAAATTAAACCATATATTTTTTTACTCTTTTATTTGTATTTTAAAATTTTAAGTTATGTAAACTCAATTATTTTAGTAATTTTTTAAAATATTAAATACATAAATTAGCTAAAATAATAAAATATGGATTTAATATAATAAATTATTGAGTAAAATAAAATGACCTCATTATATTAATTAATTTATCTCTCATTATATTAATTTTATAACTATTTTTCCCAATAAATTTTCATTCCTATATGTTTGAAATACTCTCTCAATTTAAAAATGTAAGGCATTTTTTTAAAAGTTGGATGTTCAAAATATAAGGTATTTTTAATCTTTCGAGGTGTAATCACTATTTTTTTTTAAATTGTCCCTATTGATAAATGACTTTATATTTATTATAGAGTGTTTAATAAGGATAAATATAAAAAAAATAGGGTTAGTTTGAAAGTAAGTAACTACTTTATTGAGGGAGTGAGATTCAGTTAAAAATGTCTTATATTTTTGAATGGAAGGAGTATTATTTTTGTCAACTTATATATTTAAAATTAAAAAATAATATATAAATAAGTTTATATAAATGAATCTTAAACTTATATATTGTATAAATAATTTTATTTATATTTAATATTGCTTGTGTTCAGTTTATATATTATAATTATCGTTTGAAAACTTAAATGACACTTAAATAACATTTATGTTATGGAATGATATTTAGTCAAAATATATATGATTTAATAGTAGTTAATGGTTGGGTGCATGGAAATGAAATAATTTTTATAGAGGGGTATATGTTATGTAAATTTTGATATTAAGGTCTATATAAGTTTTAAAAATAGAAGGGGTCTCTGTAATTAAGCTAAAATAGAAGGAAGGTTGGTGTATCTTACTCTAAATTATTCAGTATAATTTATGTTTATTTTTCTTGAAATTTTCATTAATTTTGACACAAAAATTTCAAATGATTTATTTAAATATACATATACTTAATTATTTAAAAGTTTTTTTAACTTGGGGTGAGAGAGAGCTAGAGTAGACAGTTTGATTATAATGAAAAATTAACAATTTTAAATTTTTCAACATAGTTATAAATAAAAACTTAAGTATTTTAGAATATTTAAAAGAATATTTATAAAAATTAAACTAAAATGTAAATTTTGAAAACAGATGGTTAATCTATGTAATTTGATCGAAAATGAAAGGAGTGTTACTGTATTTTGATTTTAATAAGATAATCATTAATATATTATTGTTGGTTTGTTTTGGCGGCTGTGGAATAAAGGTGTTATTATTTGGCAAGTCTCGTAGTTTATAAAAGGCAATAATGGGGTCACTCTTGCCGATCCATATCGTCCCCGCTTTCTTCTCTTTTCCGCCCTGGGTCTCTTTGCTCCTCCTACTTTTGCTCTTTTGATTTTGAATTTGTCCATTGAAAAGAAAAAACTTATTAAGACTAGAGTCATCATGCCTTCTCCTGCTACTACTGCCACGTCATCAGGTTCCGGCCAAACCATATGCGTCACTGGCGCCGGCGGCTTCATCGCCTCATGGATTATCAAGCTTCTCTTAGAGAGAGGTTACACTGTTAGAGGCACCGTCAGAAATCCAGGTTTTTTAACATGTTTTTATAATAAAATAAAATTCTTTTTTTTAAGTCAATTAATTATTAGCTTTTAGGAATGTTGTTATATATAAGTGCTCCAATGAAATTTTTGTGTAGTACTAACATGCTATAATAAGTCATCAATATATTTTATATAATATATTAATAATTTGAGAGTCAATATATGTTTTAAAATTTTAAAAACTAATATGATATTAAAAAAATAAAAAAAATTAAATTAATAAAAATTAAATTTGAAAAACTAAATTAATAACTGAGATAAATTTAAGAGATTAAAAATTTTTATTATCCCAAAATATTTTAAGCAAAACTTCAAATTTAAAAGATATTTTATTTTCAATTTTCAAAACGGACTAATAATATGTGTATATGCTCTATTATTGTTTTCACCCTTCTATAAAAAAAATATGAGATAATATTAATTACAACAAATTTATGTTGCACATATTTTAAAATATTACAGAATAAGACGGTTATGTTTATTATGATGTTATTACCCCCCTTTAATTTTTCATTATAATGTGTTATTATCCAAAATTGAGGCTATCATTAGCATATGGGCTAAACAAAATCCAATTTAGCTAAACCTCTCAAGGGCCTATTTGTTTTCACTTATTTCATGAAAAAAATCACTTATTTTTTAAAAGAATTTATTTGCTGAGTTTTTATTTTGTTTGCTTAAATTTTTTAAAATAATCATAATAAAAAATTGATTATTTTAAAAAATTATTTTGAGTAACTTTTGAAAATAATCTACTGCGATAGATAAAAAAGTATTTTAAAGAGATGAAATACAAAAAAAATCATAAAAATTTAAAATTATTTTGAGTAACTTTTGAAAATAATTACTTTTTATTATTGTAACCAAATATAAATATTTCTTCTTTTTATAAAATATTTACAAAATAAATTTTTTTATAAAATCTTTAAATTACCTAAAAATTACTTACTTTTTAATCTTAAACAAATGGGCATTAATTCCAAAAATTTCATCTGCTTGATGCGGATAAAACAGAAGCACCTAATAAAAAAATATTTTTCCAAATTTAATTACTTTAGCCATTATTTACAGTAAAGAGACAACACGAGATGATAAGGGTGTTTAAAACCAAGTACATCTAGCTATACCAAACTAACCAATCAAAATTGATTAAAATTAATCATTAATGAGGTCTGGTTTGGCTTTAAGTATATATTTATGGGACAAGACTTATATACTTAGTCTTAAATACTTAATATGCTTTTATCCAATCAAATCATGACATGTAAATTTTAATATGTTAATAATATTAATAATTAACAAGAATTTGTTATAGATTAAATAATCTATAAAAGAAGCATATGTCTTGATTTGATTGAAAATAAATATCTTAAGTATATAAGGCTAAGTATATAAATATTTTCCATATGTATAAACCAAATGGTTTAGTTTAGGTTTTGGTTTGAACCTCTAAAATCTGAAAGAAACCTGAACCACACTTTTTTTAAAATTTCTAATACATTTTTTACGCAGTCAATTTAATTAATATTAGTATTTAACATTAATTGAACTCGCTGATATCTCAAACCCAGTCCAAAAAAAATATGGTATTTTCTTTTAGATGATTTCTTTTTTTTTTTTTTGGGGTAAATCTTTTACATGATTTCACATGTAGGAACTTTCACTTTTTGATTACATTTCATTAATTATAGGCTTTAACACAAATTGTAATGAAATTTATCTCGTGCTACTAATTTATTCAAATATAATGTTGATGATGTGGAAAATTTGTTAACTTAGGAGTAAAATCTCTGCAAGTATATTCAATCCAATAATTTCTTTTGTTGTAGAAAACAAATTCAAGAGATCAGATTAATAGTAAAAGAGGGAGAATAAAAACTTAGTCTTCACATACATCTCCCCCCCTCCCCCTCCCCAACAAAAAAGAAATTCAGTGAAGACATGAAGTGTGATCTATACATCAACAAGACCAATAATCCAAATGAACCACTATAAAAAATCGATGAAGTTTATTTATTTAATTTAATTTTTTTTACCAAAATCAAATAGTTTAGTTCGGTTCAGTTTTTCCCCTAAAATTGAATCAAACCTAACCTTCGAACGCCCAAAATAATATTAATAATTGAAGTTTAAAACTTTAATTGAAACCTAAATTTAAAATTGGTAAGATTCTAAGACAATATTATCTTAATAAGAATCCTAGCAAATTATTATTAGGATAAAATATACTTGTTTTTTTAATGATTAACTCCCTCCCTAAAGATTTTTTAAGGCTTAATTTCACCTAACAGCAACTGAGTTTTATGATATCAAAATTTATTTATTAAGTTGTTTATCAGAGAGGCTGATTTTTTGTTTTTGGTCGATATGCATGGGTGCTTGTAAAATTTGGTGGTGATGGTCAGATGATTCTAAGAACGAACACTTGAAAAATCTGGAAGGAGCACAGGAGAGGCTAACTCTTCATAAAATTGATCTCCTTGATGATCTCAAGTCCATGAAAGCTGTTATTAATGGCTGTGATGGTGTTATTCATACCGCCTCTCCCATCACAGACAATCCTGTAAGTCTGTCTTTATCTTTTCTTCACCTTTTCAAGTCATATGAAGTAGAATAATTTAGTTAGATGCATATATTTAAGTATGATATTATTAATAATTATCATTACCATCTCATGATTGGTTAATGGCTGATGGTGGGTCCCCCTATTCTTTCATTCCCTTTCTCTTTGATTCAATGGGCTCAATGATATTCTGAAAAAATTTAAGGATATTACACCATCTTCTATTTAAATTAATTTGAACCCTCACTTTGTGAAATCATTATTACTAACAATAACTTTATAGATATCTTGGGAATACTTTTGAAATATTTATTTAAGAGTTAAGATGTATTGTTTGCCCCTAAACTATCCCAAATTATGTATCATAACAATTTTACCATTAAAATAATATTAAAACATAGTATATTTTTTCTTGATGTTAAATATTCTAACATTGGCTATCATTAAAAATACAGACTAGGACTTAGGTCTGACTCTAAAATAAGCTAATTCAACTTTTGGACCAGCTGAACCCAACACTCCTCGGTTCTTTCATTTCCTAATAACTGAAAAAAGAAAGAAATTAAGTGTGATTGATTTAGAGAACCTATTAATAAAAGTACTTGAAAATGCACATGCACGAGGATGATGCATAAAAATCATATAGGAAGAGATGCTGAAACCGGCGGTAAATGGAACAAAGAATGTGATGACAGCAGCTGCAGAAGCAAAAGTGCGTAGAGTTGTGTTCACGTCATCTATTGGAGCTGTCTACATGGACCCCAATAGGAGCATTGACATGGTGATTGATGAGTCTTGCTGGAGCGATTTGGAATATTGCAAGAACACTAAGGTACGTCCTATGCACTTCCCTTTCATTACCTCTTAATTTATTAAGAAAATTAATTTGCGGATGCTTATAGTTCATTGTATTTTAGTCAAGTCCTTATATTTTGATTTATTAAATATGTTATTTTAAAATTATTAATAAATTATTAACTTTCTCAAAACAAAAACACATCTAAAGTTTATAGAAAATATAATTTAATACTCTTGATAAAAAATTAATTTTATTGTTTACATTTTTATTAAAATATTTTTAAAATTGTATGTGTAAAAGATAATTAGAAGACATAATATATTTAATTATATAAATTTCGAGTCATAAAAAATACGTACTCAATTCTAAAGTTATATAATATTTTAATAAAAATTAATTTTTTTAATTTTAAAAAGAATATTATATGAATTTTATATCCTTAAGGGATTAACATATCTAATAGATCTATAAAGACTTGATTAAAATAAAATAAATTACAGAAATATAATTTTAAATCAAGAAAAAATATAAAAATATGTAGATTAATTTTTTTTAATATATACTCTGTCCATTAAAAAATATAAAATATTTTTTGAGAAATTGAATGTTTAAAAATATAAGATATTTTTATTTTTCTGATGTATAATCATTGCCTTTTTTTTAAAAATGTCTCTATTGATAATAATTTTATATTTATTATAAGGTATTTAATGGGGGTAAATATGAAAAGATAAGATTAGTTTAAAAGTAGGTAATAACTTTATTGAAGGATGAGATTGAATTAAAAATATCTAATATTTTTAAACGGAGGGAGTAGATGTTATACATTTTCATCTTGAAATTTATGAAAATTTTATAATACTATATATACTTTCTAATCTCAACCCCATATGTATAAAAATTATGGCCACGCCTCTATCATTTTTGAAACTATATAGAGAACTGTAGCTATTTCCACGCCTACTAATTTGAAAAGATGGGTGAAGAGAGACACACTTGTGTGCAGGGACACTAAAATATTTTAGGGAGAATTACTTTAACCTTTCACTCAATAAAATTATTTACTTCCAAATTCATTGATAATTGAATTTAAAAGAATAATAAAACAATGTGGCAATGAATCTAAGAATAATTAATTATTTAGAATGAGACTTCTTCGCAATTCTCCCAATATTTAAGGTACTTTGTTTTGTTGCATTTCGTTTACATTTTGTATCCAAAGAAAAGACTCAAACCAAACTAAGATAAAATAAACCATTAGGATTATTAGTTCTAAAACTAAATGGCCAACACCTATTCGCAGTTTAATAAAACGCTATATGTTTTTGGTAGTATAAGATATGTAGTAGTATTAGACATTCAATATACAAGCACATATACACATAAATAAGGATTACTTCAACCACTAAATGGCCCAAACACACAATTTTTTTTTACTCCTTGTGTTTGGATAGACAAAACAAAATAGAGGGAAAAAAATCAGCAAAATACCATAATGACTATAATATTCCAGTATCAAATATATCATGTTTCATGTAATTATATATCTATATAAAACTAAATTGAAAGCATAAATTATATTAAAACTAACACCATCAGATTTTGGTTGTGAGAATGAGAAAAGCCTTCAATAACTAAATCCATTACTTGAATAAAAGTTGGGCGGAAATTAATTACTGCTTAACATGAAATTTATCAAGTAGACTTCTCTCTATTAAGACATGTAAAGGAAAATTCAGCTCTCAATTTTTGCATACACGTAATCATAAAATACATGAAAATGTGTGTTTGCGTAAGTTTACAAGTCAAGATCTCTATATCATATTGTAGGTGAATCGAAGCTTTGAATGGGTTTGTATTTCTGTATCTACAGTCAGTCCTCAGTAGCCCATTTGACATATTTAAATGCCAACTAAATTTCTAGGACCACTCTATTATCTCGTCGGGTGGCTTTGACCAGTCCTTGAGCCTAGTTGTTGACAATATTATGAATGTCAACAAGAAAATTAATAAAGGCATAGTGGTATGTTCTTGTAGCAGTGTGTTTAAAATAGTTGTTTTTAGGATTTTTAGAAAAATATCCCCATTTTTTTTAAAGTATTTTTCTTACACTAGTTGAGAGCTTTTAAAAGTGTAGAAAGTCCACTTTTCTACACTTATTGTAAGCTTTATCCAAAGTAGAAAGTTCATTTTCTACAGCTGTTAGAGAGTAAAACTGGTGTAAAAAATTAGTTCATTTTTTACATTGATTCAAAGACTTTTTACACTAATTACTTCTACATCATTTTTAGAACTAGTGTAAAAAGTCTTTAATTTATTAATTAACCAATTTAAAAAATCTTCCTTGCAGCAGTGAAATCTGTTCGCAATTAATAAAACATTGTATGTTTCAATTGTACAACACTTGCAATAGTATTAGACATTCAAAATCCATATAAACATATAGTACTAAATCCAACCAAATAGTTTGAAGGTTCTTGATAAATGAGTTACACCAAATACAATGATTGGATAGCACTTCAAGCTAAGTATGATAGGGTTTGTATTTGTGGTAAACTTTATAGTATGAGTGTTTTGATATATTTTTTCAAAAACATGGTGTCGGCTTATATAATTGATTATTTAAAGTATCCAAACATGCATGCATATAATGAGGGATGAATTTTGTAGAATTGGTATTGCTATGGGAAGGCAGTGGCAGAGCAGGTAGCATGGGATGAGGCAAGAGCAAGAGGGGTGGACTTGGTTGTGTTGAACCCGGTTTTGGTGGTGGGACCTTTGCTCCAATCCACCATAAATAAGAGCACAATGCACATTCTTAAGTATCTCACAGGCGCTGTCAAAACCTATGTAAATGCCACTCATGCTTATGTTCATGTTAGGGATGTGGCATTGGCCCATATTTTAGTTTATGAGATTCCTTCTACTTCTGGTCGTTACTTATGTTCTGAGAGGTCACTCCACCGTGGAGAGGTGGTTGAAATTCTAGCCGGGTACTTCCCAGAATACCCAATTCCTACCAAGTAAGTCCATTTTTTTTCCCTTTACAGAAGTCAACAAAAAGTGTTTCTTGTTTTATAATGGGAAAATTAATTTGTGCCTCCTTCTAATTTTTATCAATTTTGAATTAGGTTTCTATAATTTATTTTATTTTAATCAAACCTTATAGTTTGACCGATTATAAATATATTAGTACACATTGAATGTTAAAATTATTAATGAATAATCAACTTTTCCAAAATAAAAAAAAACTTTTAAAATTTATAAAATATTGATTTAATACAATTAGCAAAAAAAAGTAAATTGAAAATTTGATTTAATACATTGTTTACATTTTTATTTTATTTTTTACGAAAATTCTATATATATATATATATAAGTTATTTAGAAAACATAACCTAATTATATAAATTTTTGACTTATAAAAATTATGTAATTAATTGTAAAGGTATATAATATTTTAATAAAAATATAAAAGTTAATTTTATTTAGGGATCAATATATTTAATTGATATCAAACTATAAGAAATTGTTTAACATAAAATAAACTACATAGACCAAATTCAAAATTGAGAAAAACTAGGAAGGTTTGGGGATTAACTTTCCCTTTTAAAATATCAATGTTCAAACGTGATTCTTCTAAATAACTTCATGGACAGATTCTCTAATGATTATTGAATATGTTTAAAATTGTAAATGCTTTTCACTTTGACACTGTTAAATTTAATTGTGATATATATTGGCTCAAGTAGATGTTCAGATGAGAAGAATCCAAGAGTAAAGCCCTACAAATTCTCTAATCAGAAGCTGAAGGATTTAGGGTTGGAGTTTACCCCAGTGAAGCAGGCCCTTTATGAAACTGTCAAGAACCTACAAGATAAAGGCCATCTTCCTCTTCCTTCCATGAAAGTTGAAGCTGTTGAGATTAAATCCTGGACAGCTAGACTCTAAGAATGCAAAATAGTTACCAACAAATTAGTTATTCATTATCCCCCACTATTAAGGACATAGGTATTTACTTTTTTTTTTTTCCAATTTGAGGTAGAACCATAGTTTAAGTATAAGGAGAGCATGATTAAAACAACATATACTGTACAAAGTTTTCATGAATCTTAAGGGTTTTTAAATTTATAACATAATTATAATATAATATTAAGAAAAAACTTGGGAGAATGACATTTTAAAGAACCAAAACAATGAATTTATGATAGTTAGGTTTCCAACAAAATTTTTTAAAAGATCAATTGTAAATATATAATTAGACAGTTATAAATTTAGTAATTCTAACTATAAATAAGATATTTAAATTTTAAATATAACTCTCAATTTGCAGTTAGGATGTTTGTTTGTAACTATTAATTTGAAAAAATATTTGCAACTTATTTTTTAGAAATTTTTTTGAGGACTTAAGTGATGTAAATTTCTAATTTTGGGACTTTATTGTCATTCATTAAGAAAAAAAACTCAAAAGTTTGGCTGTGAGCTTGTGACCTTCCCCTCCCTTCACTATTAGTTTAAGCTATTTAAAATATATATAGCACTACTAAAAAAAATACTTTTTGGAATGCTTATTTTTTTGCTTACAGGAACATTTCAAAAGTGCCGTCGTAGGCTCCCCTAAGTTGAGTTTTAGTGGAAGCCTAAGGAAGCGCTCCCATAGGCATGGGAGCTCTTCATTGAGAAAGTGCTTTCATAGGCTATGGCTATGGGAGCGCTTCCTCATAGTTATATATATATAGTTTAAATTTTGAATTTTATCTGCATTTCCTCCCATAGCTCATTTACAAATGAGAAAAGTTGATAGAGTATGGGTCTTATATGTCCAATAGGGCTAAGAGGCCCACAATGCAAAAGTGGTGAGCCCACAATGCAAAAGTGGTGAAATAAGGCTAAGAGGCCAACAATCAACCAATGGCCCAAAACATAAAAGGATCACATAGATGATTGCATGGATGATGACATATCCCTTGATTTCTCTAAATTAATTAGAAATAATTTAGATATTAGTTTAACATTTTATTTAAGTTTTTTTTCCTATTTCTAGATTATGATTTGTCTAATAATGTAATCACATGATTTTAGGAGATACAATCTCTAGATTATGTGGCTGAATTTTATTATTTTATTAGCATTTTTGTCCAAACTAGGATTTCTGAATTAGGGTTTTTAAGTTTTGAGTAAGCCTATATATAGGCATATACTTCTTCATTGTATGGTAAGTTTTGAATTAGGGCCCAATTTCACAAATTCATCAATATGGCCAAATTTTCAACATTTAAACATTCCAAACACACAGTCATGCACTTACACTAGTATCTTAACTATGTAAAGGGCATCCTAAATTTGGACTTAGATCATCACACTAACTATAGTTAATCAAGACTTATCTAAAAGGATTATCCAATATGAGATTAACCTAAATAAATTCTTAACATGTATTTTCACAAACGATTCAAAACAAAGGGATCCCAAGTCTTTAAAATATTTCAAGAACTTATATCATTTAATTAGACATATGCGGAAGCATGATAAAAGAAACACATCAACATGAAAGAAAAGCTTCCCCCTTTATTTTCTCTCTATGCCTTACTCCACAATACATATGTACATATTTACAACATAACACTTGGCCACTCAAACCCTTTCATAACTGGCAACAGGGGGCCAAAGTCTCAATCACTATCACAATGACTATTACCTAATCATCATACTCTATATATCATCTATTCATCAATAGCCCATCATATGCATAAATTTTTCTTTTCATTCATATATAATTAATATCAATTGCTTACCCTTGGACATAAAAACATAAGGGGAGGCCATAACAACATTCTAGTTCTTAATCTAAGCAGATATTAACTATTTCCACTTGCACAAATATTTTAACCCATTAATATAACACAAGCATCAAACTACATTCCCAAGGGCCCAAAATACATTTTCACCCAACACAAAACCCATAATGCAAGTGGAACAAGAATGTATTATCCTAGTTGGCAATATCATAAACCAAATACACATATTAAAATAAAAAGAGAAAGGCCTAAGAAGTGATTACTATCACTTGGCCTAATGCTCCTTTCCTCTATTCTTTTGAGATGAGCTAGCTCTTGTAATATGTTAAAAGAGAGGGGTGAGTATAACTACTCAGTAACTAAGATACATCTAAGTTATATATATGCATGATAATTAATCATGAATGCAAATGGCTAATAAATTTATCAAGGTGACTATGTAAACAATCACATTAATAACATGTTAATCACATTAACATCTAACTCATGTGAATAATCTCAAGAATAAAGTCAAGTATAAATTTTGCACAAATGGCCACATATACATTATTTGCATAATTATTACATGTTTTCATTTCTACAATTGTAATCATATTCTCAATATAGCCATCAATCACTCAAATGGCATGATAATAATAATATGCATGATCAATCTCTTCCTTATATCCTCCCTTATTTCCTCTGATATGAAATCCATGGGCCAACAACCGAAAGGGATCGTCTATGTGATGAGACTACCCAAGGCCTTAATCATATCGTCAGGGACTACCGGGTTAGGGTTACCTTACTCACTTATGAACATGGTTTCTCCCAAGTCACACACTATAGGGTGTCATACCTAAAACTAGCTCTACCCAAAACTCCAGGTAGGCCAGTAGGGTCAAGTCCTTTAATAGGAACAATGCTACAGTACCTTACAAGGTACGTAGCGGCTATAACCCCTAGGATTATTGGTTAATAGCCAAGTACCATATGAATTTTGTATAACCGCTAACTCCTTCACTAAGGCGAACTCCCGCCATATGATCATGCTCATGAGAAAATGCATTTCAAAAACTCATATATATGATTCACAATTGTCCCACATACTCATCAACTTTCTTGCTCAATAAACATCAAGAATCATCATATTTCAATCATGCCTCTTGCATCAATTTTTTGTATTATCACATAAAACCACATTAGCATCATATAAAACTTAACATGTTCATATACAATTCATCACTATGCATAATCCACAATTTATAATCAAGGATGTGCACATCATCATCAACCATCAATCTCATTACTCACACCAAGTCACAATTAACTTGATCAAAAATCATAAGGTCTCAACAAAGCCATATGCATCACAACCAACTATTTCAAATTATATATATATATATATATATATATTCTTTTGTTTCACTAACATAATTAATTAGTTAACATATAAATGCATAAAATAAATTTTCCCCGGTTACCTCAACCTTTAAAAGGTCAAAGGTTACCCTTTAAGTTACAACACTTCCAAAGCTTTCCAAAGCTTGAATGGTGTCAAAAAGAAATTAATCTACAATTGATCATATCCTAATGTGTCAAAAATATTATTAATACAATTTTCACTCATACTCTAACACCTAAGTATTTATTTCATTTTATTTCATTTTTTAAGACCTTAGTCTTAGCCTCTTGAGTTCTAAAATTTAATTTTATGTATTTGAACCTATCTACTTGATTCAATAGCCTCCTTCACCATAATTTCATTGAAGTTTAGCTAAAAACATCATTCAAATAATTTTCTAATATCAAAATTTCCCTTTTCATTCCAAAAATTCGCACATGAAAATACCCAAAAATTGCAAACTTGATCTCAAGCTTAGAATCATTATTCTATAGCCATAATAATTTATTTATTATCTCAAATAATTATCTAAATATTATACTAGAATATTTATTACACTATCAACAACCTTAATAACCAGACTTACTCATAAAAAATTCATCCCTCTTTCAAATCCTAGGTTTTTCAAAATCTCAAAATTTGCAATCTCAAAGAAAAAAATGACTAAGAAAAAATATTTAAAATACTAACCTAGTCTTAGAATACTTAAAATCTCATTTGAAGTATTCTATTATAGAGTTTCACCTTCTAAATCAACTTTCATTGCAGCGTCGCTTGCTCTCTTACTCGCTCTCTATGCGCGAATGTAGAAATGAAAAGGAAGAAGAGAAATGAAAAGCCAAAAGGCTTTGTTGGCCTTTTTAAAAATAGTATGGGTCCCATTACCTCTTTCTTCCTCTCTTTCATATATATATATATATATATATATATAATATCAAACTCACACACACATGTCTGTGTTGTTGTTCCCTTCTTCTTGTTTTTTTTTATATATGTACACATTAAACACACATGCAGACATTCCGCCCCACTTCTTCATTTTTGTTTTATTTAATGTTCCTTACTTCTTCTTCTTTTCTATTTTTTATAATAATGTTATTATCATCTCTATTTTCTAAAAAATATAACTTAGGATTTAATCTAAATTAAATCCAATAATAATTTTTAACTAAAATTATTTATATCTAAATATTCCACCAAAATTACTCATTTTCTCTAAATTAACTTAATTAACCTTTGATTAATTTTTGGAATGTTACAACATACACACACTACTATAGAATTTAAAATGTTTGATACCAAAATATTTGACGGTTATGGGTATAAATGTTGAATAAGGGTATGCGGAGTTTGGGGAGCCAAATATTTGACGGTTATACTTTTAATTGTTAAATCTATATTGCTTATATTTAATGGTTATGATTTAAACAGTCAAATTTACTTAGCAAATTTAAAATAATAAAAAATTAAATTACATATTTGACAATTTTAATAATCATAGTAAAACTTGTGTCAATTTGTTTTATGGTTATTTGTTAAATCGTCAAATATAACATTTAAAAAACTCCCTTTTCACTTCTCACAACTTGTAGGTTCTCATTTGACCTTCTCTTGTATCTCCTTAGGCAAACCTCTTCCCTTCATCTTTGTGCAATCCACCTTCACATTCACACAAGCATTCACTCCTCCTGACATTCGCTCACATTCACATGATACTCCCTTCATGTTGAAACTCGAATCGCTATCACATTTGAAACAAATTATAGAGGAAGCCAAGAACAGAGCTTCAACTGAGGATAATGAAGACAATAACAAAAGAATGAGGTTTTGAAGATTTCCGTCACATTTCTTCGATGGCAGTCCATTCCCAACAGTGATTTGGTTTCTCCTTCTTCCGTGGCTGTCCATTTATGATGAGCCTTCTTTTTCTTGCCTGATTTGGCTTTGTTGGCTATTATTATTAGATTAAATTTGAAATTTGTGGTTGTTCTATCTCAAACAAAAGAAAGCCCCAAGCCATAGAATATACGCAACATAAGGTGGTCGATTGAATGTCTCAATGATTTTAACTCGGTTCTTGTTAATTAGGTGTGATAGTTTTTGCATACCAGTGGTTCCCCTACTTCCTGAGCTGATAAGGAAATTAAAATCATTACTGGAACTTTTATTATTGTGCCCAATCTGTTGCTTCCTGAGCTAATGAATAGACCAAACGATTGCTGTTTAATTTGTCCTAATTTTTATTTCCATTACAATTTTGAAACTATGGCTTTGAATGAAGAAAAAAAATCACACACACAATTAATTTAGAGTTCATTTTCATAGATTTGGATAAATTTGATGGTGTGATAGGAAGATAATTTTCAATCTCAACTAATAATTAAATTCTAACACCAACTTACAGAATGCATTATTCTTCATCATTAATTAGCCAAAATGTTCGTTTCTTTCACTCAGTCTTCAACTTCTCTAACATTGGTCCTAGCAAAAACAACCTTGATAGTTACACTCATTGTGTAGTTAACATTATAGAAATTGACTTGTTGCTATTAAATTATGTTTGATTATACTATATAGGTATAAATTTAATGTGAAGAGAGGGCAAAATGCCCAAAAATATTTCATTTCTAAGTTGTTATGCTACTCAATTATTTTTATAGTAATAAAATTGTGAGTTTTATTACTTAATAGCAAAATTTTTACATAAACTAAGTTAAAGAACTTCTAGCATTTAACAATGTTCTTTAACTTAGATTAAGTACTTGTATTCAACAAAGCCTAAAGAGGGATTATAAATGAAAGCATGTGACTCATGATTGTAAAACTAAGCAGTTAATAATTTTTTATCTTTCACTTACTGAGTCAATATCAATGAGTCACTAATCACATTTTAAGAAAAAAGATTGTGACTTAGCTTGTTTGTTTGCTCTGTGTGTGTGTGTGTGTGTGTGTGTTCTTTTAATTTTGAAACAATTTTGTTGATGATAATGTTTTCTGGATTGTTGGTATTGTTATCATTGTAAATTGTCAATTTTGTTGTAGGGAGGCTACTTAAAATGCATCTCTTGCATTTAAAAATATTCTAAAACATATTTGACGGTTACCAAAATAACATTCAAATATGTACATATATTTAAAGGTTATTCTACATAAATGTCAAATATATAAGGTCATATTTGACAATTACTACATATAACAGTCAAATATGCCTTGCCAACTTTGCCATGTTACATTTTGGTCACCTATACTTGATGGTTGTTGACAACCGTCAAGTATATGAATATATTTGGTGGTTATTTCACATAATCATCAAATATATAAGCTTATATTTGACAATTATCTGTAACGACCATCAAATATGACCTGCAAACTTAAGACCAGAATATTTTCTTTTACCTTATACTTGATAGTTTCTATCAGCCATCAAGTATATGTTTATATACTTGATGGTTATAATAACCGACAAGTATATATAAATGCATAAATGATGGGCTTATTTGATGGTTAGAAATTGTCAAATATATGTGAAAATAATCATCAAATACACTCAATTTTGTAGTAGTGACACATAACATTCACACATATGCTAATGCATTCTTATAAAGCTTATATCATGTTACATTTACAATAAACAAGTTCATTACTAATGCACACAAAATGTTTTACCACAATTGTACGGGTCAATATGTAATACATTAGTGCATCGAGGTCAATCTTGCAAGAAATCAAGGACAATAGCAATTAGGTAATAAAGTTCCTACTTTTGTTCATGTTAAGCAAAACCAATTAGAATTGATTAATTATCCAAAATTAAAAAAATTAAAATGAATAAAATGCAATGAGATTCCTAATCCAACAACTACAAATGTCCAAGGCAACCTAGACTCATTAATCCCTTACTAGTTTCATAGATCTTACTTTTACCCAATTAATTAATTTTAATGCTAATTTAGTTAATCTATAAGGGCCTTTTCAACCTCAACTAACCCTCTTTGACATTACTTTTGTTATTTCTAACAAAATTATCTAAGAGGCAAATTCAATTCCAATTTACACTAATTTGATTATATGAGGCAATTACTCAATCTAAGGGTTGAAATGAGATTCCCTTTTGTTAAGAAAAAACTCTAACATCCAAATTCATATTTACTGGTGGCCAAACATCAGATAGATAATTAAATGCAAGATTGAGCAATTAAAATCAACATTAAGCATAATCAATGGGCAAAAACAAGTTCTAATCCACTAACAAGTCCATAGTTACTCTAGGTGAAATAGAATCAGCCATTAATAATCATGAAAATATCAAAACCCAAGAAAATATATATCTAAATCAAGAGGAAAGGGAGAAGAAAGCTTAGGAACAATGATTTCTATCACATATTGCAAGAGCTAAGTGTTCTCCAAGCTTTTCCAACTCTTTCTCTACTTTAGAATCCTTCGTGGACATGCAATTGCTGGTTGAAAATGAACTAGAATGGAAAATGGTCTTCAGAAACCCTTAAAATCAAAATTAAGTGAAGTTATACTTGTTGTTAAAAATATGTCTATTGTCACGACATCCAAAATTGGTACTTATTATCATTAGGCAAAATTTAATTTGTTATAGGCTTCAAAATCGTCAGCTTTGGGCCCATAAGTTGGGACACGCTATATGAATAAAACTCATATTTAATGTCATAATTGATCCAATAACTTCTACAATTGTCTTAAAACTTATCCACTCCCATTCTTATAAATAATCATCTATTAAATCATATATTTGCTAATTAATTCCACAAAATGACTTTCAATTGCATTAAAAACTCCATTAAATTTATTAAAATATTAGAAGTTATCAAACCCCTACATTGATGTAATGTCTACCTAGACATTACCAAGACAATGTTCTAACATACCATTGTGATAACCAAGATTAATTAAATCCTCAAGACAAGTCATCACAACTCAAGGATTTAAAAGTAAATAGTTTACAATGTTGAGATCCTAATAAAATCCTTTTTAAAAAGATGTTTAAGTTGAAACCATAATTTAAAATAAGTTATATAAGATAATGAAAGCATGAAAACAAAAACAGCTCTTCAAATCAATAAAAGAATAATTTGGAAAATTTCAAGAAATTGCCACATCCGTCGTGGCGCAGGCCTTACCCGTCACAAGAGATGGCACAGAGAGACTATATTCTTCTTTGTGTATTGTGCTGTGACGCACGCCTACTGTCACGACAGTAAACTGCTGTCAAGATAACATACTAGGCCAACATCCAAAGTATGCCATTTCGCCATCCAATATTCGATTTGAGTGGTTCAAGTATCCACACATATTTTTTTGAGTGCTCTAGATATTGGCACTAGTCTCATACCCAATTACTCAACCATTAAAAAGTTAGACATCCAAACCCAAAATGACTTGTTTTCAACCCATAACACATTCGAGAGTGTCCAAAACTCACAACCTAGTGCCAATAGCTTGGGAACCACTTGTCAACATGATAAGCCAATCATATCACAACAAAAATAGCCCATACACAAATTGACCACCAAAACCCCCATTTCATAGCAATATTAAGGGGTGGCTAAAATTCATCACAAATGACATTTTGGCCAATTCAACACATTAACATAAATACATCATTTGCACTAATATCTTGACTATTTACCACAATTTCAAAATTGATATATCATTCTAGGTTGAGATACATACTTATACACCACAATTCTTATGCAAGTGAATGCAAAACAATGAATGATCCTAAGTCTGCATAAAATTCTTAACATATTTGTTACAAAACAAAAACATGAAAGGGAAGAGCTATACAAACGTCTTCACTCCTCATTAGCCCCTTCCTTTTATTTTCCCCTACTAGAGCCCTCACTTGTAAAATATAACCACAAGGTGAGATCAACATCTCAATAATAGGATAATTCACAACTATCAATTAATATGTACAACTATAAGCAAGTAAAATTCATAAGTAAAAAGACACGTTTAACAAATCCAACATAATATTTTCCATAAACATGGGTCATTTCCACTCTAGCATGATCATTCTATCATCTGAGCCTTCAAATCACCCTAATTGAAACCAAAGGCTCTATTGGACCAAGTGCTTATACACAATGGCCTAAGCTCACCTTCAGTGGTAGGATCACTAGGTCAAAGGTATCCTATCCCACTTCCTAACTATGGTTTCTCCCTATCACACAGAATTAAGATGTTGTTACTCCAATACCGCATTAAAATGATATAAAGATCATCAATCTCTAACATTGTATCCTGCATGGATACTAAGGAGATAATCTCCAACATTGTACCTTACTAGACATTAAGGAGACACATGCCATATGAAATTTTACTACTCCTTCCTACGGGTGAACTCCCACACCCTATCATGATCATGGTCATACTTTCATATACATTATATACTTAACTCACAAATAGTTAAATTTTATTGAATGGAGTAAATTATTCTGTTATCTCAATCCTTTTGTCATAAAAAGGGTTACTGTAGTCCAACATTTGCTCCACATGTTTCTCATGCACAACAATACTCGAGCAATGCTTAATCTACACGATTAAGTGATAATTGTCAATTATCACTCTAATTTTACTCCATAATCCATTAAATTTTAGGTACCTATTATACCCAAAGGTCTCACTCAGCAACTTCAACCATTCCAATACACTCCATTAATCCTATTTAGCAACCATGCACACTAATATCACTAATCATTTACCCACATTGTTTTAAAACTCCCAAATTATATTTAGGGTTCGTTTAAATTCTAACCAAAAATTTCAAATCAATATAAATCCCATAAACCTAGGTTTAAAAGCTTCATTTGACTTTCCAAGACCTTAACTAAGGTAATGGGTTTAGTCTAAACCTAAGGGGAACACGAAATCCATCCTATTTTGCTCAAAACTCAAATTTCACATATTAAGGAGAAGGAGATGTAAAGGAAGTTGACCCAAGGTGTAGCAAGCTCAAAATGCCTCCAAATCAGCCACAAGGTCAAGTTCTAGCAATCATAAGCTCAATCTCCATCGCTTCTCTCATTTTTTTCTCCTCTTTAAAATCAAATGTGTTTCACGTCTTGTTTTTGCAAGAATTTGGATGTGTGCTACGGTGTGTTATGCTTATGCTATGGCACATGGAACAGTAACTGCCACATGCCTTTCATGCACCCTCTCGAGCTCAATTTAGCCTATACCATCTTAGCTCTTTTCCAAAGCCGTTCAAATATCAAATAACTTTACTAGTGTCCCAAAACACAACTAATAAATCATATATTTTGATCAATTTACCCTTCTTAAACACCCAAAGTTTAAAGTTGAAAATCTAGGATGTTTCACTTGATATTAGCTTGTCCTCAAGCGAAAGAAAATTAGTCTACAAAACAAAACCAAATAAATTGTGAATATTACAAAGTCAAGTACAATTCAAACTTTCGAGAACTTAGTCTATCTAGAAATATTTTTCCCATTCCAAAAATCAAAGTAGCAAGGCAATTAATTAAGCAAAGATAATTTTGACAAATTGTCCCTCACAAATCAATTGTTTACACTCTACACTTTAGGTGTTTATAGGTTAGTGTTTTACTCAATTCCATCTATTGCAAACTATCTACCATAGGATTGTTTCTCATCTTAATCTCCACTTAATTATGCCAATGCACACACAAATCAAAAGGACTTTTCAAAGGTTGTGATGTCAAAGGTATTGTGATGGAAGGAAATTTATTTAATGGAACAAAATTACATACTCTAGTTAGTACTAAGCATCTTAAATGAGGATCAAGTAAATTGAAGGACAAACCACAACTAATTACAAGAGGTATCAATGAAGATCAACATTTTTTTTGTTTCACTTGATTTTTTTGTGTTATTCATCATTTTTTTTACTTTCAATCTTTTCTCTTCTTTCTTTCTTTCTTTCCTTCTTTCTTTCTTTTTCAATTTCAATTTCTTATTTTCTTTTTATTTTCACCCCTTTTGAAACCCCAACTAACTCTTAATTCCTTCATTTTCTTTCATGGATGCAGCACTTAGCACTCACCAAAGTAGTAAATAGGAAGAAAAATGGATTAAATAAAATTTCTTTCATGGAAGACAAATGGATTAAATAAGCAAAAAGGCTTATGACTGTTTTTAAAAAAATTAAGGCCAAGGCTCAAATGGATGAAACAAAGGTGATAAATGAAATGAGATGTATATTTGGCCAAACTAGCTAAGAAAATGAATGCCTAAATCATTTTTATGTATGCAAATGGTTATGATAAGTCTCAATAAACATTCCAAACAAGCTCTAGAGATGGAATTCTAATAAATGTACTCCATCTTGAAAGAAAATGACAATTAGGCTCAAGTTTCTCATAAGCTTTTTGGACAACTTATATTTAATTATTTGACCTTAATTCCTTCCTTATTTGCTAAATTTTAAGAAGGAAAGATCGACTCCTAAACAAACTTAACTCTTTCAAGTCTAAATCAATCCAACCTTAGAATATTCACCAAATACAAACAAAAAGACCAAAACAAACTATTTTTAAGATTTTAAATTTTTCATTTTTAATTAATTTTTTTGACTATTCACAAATATGTACAATAACACCTAATAGAAAAGCAAAATAAAACTCAAAGACAAGCAATATAACAAAAGTGAATGAAATCACTCTCTCCCTCATGCTTAAACTACACATTGTCCCCAATGTGTAAAACATGAAACATAAAGAGAGGAAGGGACACTAGTACTCCCTTGACAACTCAGGCTGATAGACATATAGGCTAACAGATAGCATATAATAAACATTGCTTGAGTGGGAAAAGACATTACACCTATGGCATGAAAACAGCAAAGAAATTGGATAAGTTCTAAAGTTAACTGTATATAATATGTTAAGGTGGCATGAAAGGATAGTCAATACCAATTTACAGACCTAATAGTGAATGCAGAAGCAGTTATAGGAATCAAAATATAGCATCACATATAGTTTCAACAAAACATATAGAAATCCTAAAAAAACAACAAGAAAAAAACTAAAAGGAGTCATGGGTGGTGCTAAGTGTAGTAGCCATCTGTAGCCACTAAGTATCTAGACTAGGAGAAGAAACTAGATTAGCCAAGACATATAAAGGGAGGCATTTGAGAGCCTCCAGAATTTGTTGCTGCTGAGCCAACGCCTGTGTCAATTGCTCCCTTGTAGTTTGGATTTTTCATTACCCTTTGGAGCCATGCCAACGTTTTCAACACATTGTTAACAGGATGTAATTCCAACTAAAGCTTATTGTAGACAAGTGAGATAAACAAATAAACTTGCAATAATCAGAGCAACACAATACAGCCTTAAAAGCCAAGTGAATAAATAAACCACATGAAGAGGATGAAATACATTCTAGGAATCTAAAAAATCAATAACACCTTTAACAAGACAAGACTCAAAATTGAAATACTCTAACCTAATGTACCCAACAACCAACAATAAATCAAACAAAATAACCAAAATTTAAAATAATAAAAAAAAAGAAATAGAACCTAGCTGAACTTGTATAACTACAGCGGACTAATAGCTGGCTCAAGATGGATGATGTAGTTGTGAAGCATCAACATGATAGTTGTAACATCCTAAATTCGTAAATCTAAAACTAATTGATAATTAAGGGTAAATTAGTGTATTAGTATGTGATTAGGATTTTATATGGTAATATAGTGTTTTCACTATTTGGAATGTTTAATAAGCAGATTTGAGTAGAAGGATCGAGTTTTGAAGTAATGTGTGTGAGCGCGGTAAGGATTTTTCCTCATCATGCTACTCGCCATAGTACAAGCTACATGCAAGACAGAGGAAAGAAGAAGGCCAATCTCTACTATGGTAAGTATTTGTAGAGCCTTGGGAGACATTTTCGATCAATAGCTTGTCAGGTAAGTTGTACCACCCTTGCTTCGATTCTACACTAATTTATTTTAGTTTAAGTAGTAGAGAAATTGAATTGAAAAGTTTTAAGGGGTCTATTTCTTACCCTTGGGTAATGAAAAGGTTCTCAAGAATCAAATTAAGGTTTTATGACTATTTTAGAGTTTAACAATAAAGCTTTAAGACTGTAAGCTTAAATTGACTCTAAACTACAAGAAAATAGGAATGAAATTATGAAGAAGTTGTGTTAGGATTGGTAGAAATGATTGAAAGAGGTGACTTGGGTGTAAGGAATCTAAATTGATCGAGTGAGAGATATGAATAGCTAAATGTGGTCTTAAGTAATGATTAGTACTTGTGGTCAATTTGATCAATTGACTAATAATGCTAATTGTGCATAGATTGCTGTGTTGCGAGTATGTTTGGAGGGAAAGGAAGTGTGGTGAAATTAATCATATAAGAAATCCACGAGTAACCTTTCTTATGATAGAAAGGTTGAAGTAATCGAATAACTTACTCTATTTGATTATCTAGCTTAAATGTCTATGAATATGAATATTATTGCATCAAATTATCTTAGATTATGCATGTTTGAAAAGTAAATGATTGTAGCATGAAAATGATTTCAAAGGATATAAGTCTATGAAATTATATGATAATGTAACTATATATAAGGATTTGAATATAAACAATTTTTTGTATGTGATCATGATCATGATAGGGGGTGGGAGTTCACTTATAGGTAGAAGTAATGAAGTCCATATAGCATTTATTCTCCTTAGTGCCTGATGGGGTGCAGTTTTGGAAGGTTTCATCTTCTTAGTGCCTATTGAGGTATGGTGTTGGAGATTATCTCCTTAGTCCTATATGGGGTATGGTGTTTGAGATTTATGGTCCTTAGCATTTGTGTGATGCAGTGTTATAGTAATGATGCCTCGATCATTTTGTGATAGAGGGAAGCCATAGTCCAGAAGTAGGACAAAACACATTTGGCTCGGGGATTCTACCACTAAAGATATGCTAAGGTCAATGAGTATGTGTTAGCCTAATAGAGCCTATGACTTCAGTCGGGCTGATGTGGAGGCTTTGATAGTAGTTGATCATGCTAAGGGTGATAAATTAAAGTGAATTTGAACTTATAACTTTAAAACTTTATCATTCTGACTCAAACTAGTCACAAAGTACTAGTTTAGTCTTAGAGAACCTTTTCATTACTATAAGATAAGAAATCAACTCATTAAAACTTCTAAATTTAGTTTCTCAATAGTTTAAACTAAGAGTAAATAGGGTAGAATCAGAGGTTAAGGCAAGTTGAAACTTACTCGATAAGTAATAGGCTGGAAATGCTGCCTTTGCTCCTAAAATTGCTTGCCCTAGTAGAGGACCACTTCTTCTCCATGGCTAATCCCTTTTTCTCTATTTTCCTCTTATGATTTTCATGAGCTAACACATCTAATTTATTATAATTTTGTACCATACACCGCGACGCATCTAGCCTTAACTGCGGCATGTGGAACAAGAAGGGAAATTCTTACTATACTCATATGCTCTACTTCAGGATGCTGTTCTTTTACTCATATTTGCACACACACTATCCTAATGAGTCAAAATAACATTTCACTATCCAGAATCCTAATCTCACATTAAATCACTAATTCATTCATTAATTAGTATTAATATAGGATTAAAAATTTAAGATGTTACAGTTCTCCCTTCCTTTTAAGAAGTTTATCCCATAAATTAAAACAACCTTTGATACATACTTCCCTAGGGGAATAAATGAGGGTATTGATGCCTAATCTTAGCTTCTATATCCTAGGTTGTGTCACTAAGAGTCATACCCTTCTAGAACACTTTCACCAATCGAATAGTCCTATTCTTCAACTGTTCCTTCACATCCATTATTCGTTCTAGTATTTCTCGATAGGTTATATTTTCTTGTAACTCCATCTCTTCAGAATCAATCACGTGGGAAGGATTTGGTTGGTATTTCTTGAGTTGAGACATATGAAGTACAACATGAATCCCAAATAATTGTGGAGGTAAGGCCACTCGATAGGCAACTGGCCTGATTCTCTCTAAGACTTTGAACAGACCCATGAATTTAAGAGTTGATTTCTTAGCTTTAGTTAACATCCCAATTCTCACTACTGGTGTAACTTTTAGAAATACATGATCATCTACCAAAGACTCTAACTGTCTTCTTCGACGATAAGCATAACTCTTTTTCTTCCTTTAAGCTATCAACAGTTTTTCCCTTATCAACTTAATCTTTTGTGTAGTCTGGTCCACAATGTGAGGTCTCATAATACTTCTTTCACTTAATTTAGTCCAACACAATGGCGATCTACACTTTATTTCATATAGAGCTTCGTATGACGCCGTTTAAATGTAGGAATGATAGCTACTGTTGTATGCAAACTCAATCAATGGCAAGTGGCTGTCCCAACTACCAGCAAGTCTAATACACAGGATCACAGCATATCTTCAAGGGTTTGAATAGTTTACTCAATTTGCCCATTAGTTTGAGGATGATAAGTGATACTAAACTGAAGTAGTACCCATGGCTTTTTGTAATGCTCCCCAAAACCTAGACATAAATCTCAAATCATGGTCAAAAACTATATCCTTAGGTACTCTATACAAATGTACAATCTCCTAAATATACGTCTTTACCTACTTTTCTAAAGAATCACTAATCCTGATAGCTAGAAAATGAGCTGATTTTGTCAATCGATCAACAATCACCCAAATGGCATCATGTCCAGATTAAGTTCTTGGCAATCTAGAGATAAACTCCATAGAAATCCCATTTTTACTTTGGTATTTCTAATGGTTGTAATGTTCCAGTGGGTCTCTGATGCTCGATCTTAATCTTTTAACAAGTCAAACACCTTGCTACAAACTCTATCACTTCTCTTTTCATTCCTAGCCACCACCAACAATGCTTTACATCCTGATACATCTTCCTATCTCCTAGGTGAATAGTATATTTGCTATAATGTGCTTTATTCAAGATTACTTTCCTTAAATCCATATCATCAGGCACACAAATTCTATCCCTGTACACCACAAATCCATCATCATTAAAACTAAAGTCTCTAGACAAATTTGATTCAACTTCTTCTTGGATCCCAAAAAGATATTCATCTTCCAACTGTGCCATTCTCAACTCTTTCTAGAAATCACTACTAATCACAATAGTATGGGCACTAACTAGACCTTTCAACGGTGCGTCTTGTTGAGAATTTATAAAAGACTCTATTAAATTGTGCTCCTACATCATCAAACTAGCCACATGTAGTGTCTTCTTACTCAGCTCATTAACTACTACATTAGCTTTCCCTAAATGGTATTTCAACTCAAAGTTATAATCCTTGAGCAATTACATCCACCTTTTTCGCCTCATGTTCAATTCTTTATGATTTATTAGATACTTCAAACTCTTATGGTCGCTAAATACATTGAACATTTAATTGTGTCCAAACCTATCTTATTAATTAGCTTATGAGATAAGCTTCATGTGGGTGCTTTGAGCCACTCCGATTGGATGTCATATGTGAAAATGGTGCATGCCAAAAGTTTGTCATTTTACTGTCAAAATGATAGCAGAAATTTTTGATAAGCATGCCACGGCATATGGTGTCTCACACTATGGTGTATGACACAGAAAGTTTGGGCTGTGGCCATGTGCCACATGCTACGATGCACGTATTACACGCCGTGGCACTTAGCCAATAATTCCATCTGATTTCATAATTCGTGATGAATGCAATTGGGGTTTTGAAGGCATGTGATTTGCTTTCGTTGTGTTTTATTCAAATGCATTATGGTTTAGAAGGTTTTGCAAAATAAGTCTTTAGTCAAAGCTTTTCAAACAATATTTGGTTATTGATTTGTGTGTTTAGCATGGTGATTAAGTTAACCCTTCCTAATATCAAGTACATATTGGAGAAGGTTACACTTGGTATGCCATTCCTATCTTTAAAATAAACAAGAATGTCATTGATGAAAATCAAAATAAAATGATCTAAATATAGCCTAAAAATAGGTTCATGTAGTCCATGAATACTGTAGGTGCATTAGTCTGATCAAATGGCATGACAAGAAATTCATAGTGCCTATAACATGTCCTAAAAGCTATCTTAAGTACATCGTCTGCACAAACTCTCAACTGATGATACCCTAACCTCAAGTCAATATGAGAAAAGATTAAGGCTCCAACCAACTGATCTAACAAATTATCGATCCTTGGTAAATGGTACTTATTCTTTATTATTACCTTGTTCAATTACTAGTAGTTGATACACAACCTTAAGTTACCATTTTTTTTGCTCACAAATAACACTAGTGATCCCCAAGGTGATACACTTAGTTTAGTAAACCCCTTATCCAGTAAATCTTCAATTTTCTTCTTTAACTCATTCAATTCTAAGGGCAATATCTGATATAGAGCTTTAGAAATTGGTTCAGTACCATAAACCAAATCTATAAAGAATTCAAACTTCCCTTTTCAAAGGTAATCCAGACATCTGTTTTGAAAATACATCAAGAAATTTCCTTACTTTTCCAATCTTCTTAATACCCTCATCGTACATACTGTTGGCTACAAATATCACCATATACACATGACACCTATGTCTAATCAACTTCTCAGCTTGTACAATTGATAAAAATCTAGCTTGCTTAGTAGAACTAGTCCCTGCCATCAATACTGGCAAAGACCCTAGCTTCCTAGCATAGTCTAGCATAACATTATTAGCAGTTAGCCAATCCATGCCAATAATCACATCAATCCCCTTCATGGGAATGCAGATCAGATCAATCATAGATACCCAATCCTTAAATAAAATTTCCACTTTTTAATAAGCCTTACTAGTAACATTCGAGGATCTTGAAGGTATAGACACTGTAATCAACACAGGAAATTATTTCAACTTTAATTTTAGTCTATCTACACATTCTTATGAAATAAAAGAATGTGTAGCTCTAAAGTCAAATAATGCTTCAATTGTATCACCATAGATAGAGATTATATCTTTTAATCAAATTCAGAGATGCCTTGGTTTCTTCTTGTGTCACGGTAAAGACACATCCTAAAATAGTCTTAATTCTACCTTCAAGACAATATTTGGCAATGTGCCTTAGCTTACCATACTTAAAATAGGACCGACATTTGCCCATATGGAATTTGCCATAGATACCACACTTAAGTGATCTTCCAGTGTTAAAAGTAGGAGCTAGTGTATTTGAAGCTTGCCTTAAAGGTTGCATGTAACCTCCTCCGGTACCCTTCAGGTACAGGAGAAGATTACAGTGTTACCACATCTAAAACACCAATTAGTAATCAAAAGTTTTGTTAGAAAAGCTTGGACCCAAGACTTATTTTACATAACCATTCAAATCATAATGCAACCAGAGTAACACATAGCAGAAAAGACTCATATACACCCATCTTAATTATTGCATGCATCTAAATTCACAATATCAAGTCAAAAAATGGTTTGTGCATTGCGGCATGTGGCACAAAGCCACATGCTCAACCTTTATGTGTCATGCACTGTGACAAGTGACACCATGCATCACGGTGCACTTGTTTGAATTTCTGCTGTCATTTTGATAGTAAAAATTACAAACTTTCGGCGTGCACTGTTATCACATATGACATCTAATTGGAGTGATTCAAGCACCCACATAAAGTGCAGCTCATGAGCTAGCTAATGAGATAGGTTTGGACATGATTTAATGGTCCAATCAAAAGTTAGGTGCAAAAAGTTACTTTTTTAAAAATTTTGAGCGCCCAAGTGATCAAATCGATCCCTTTCTCTCATTAGACCACACAAGGCCTTAAATCAAGTCTAAAAGGATCTAATACACCTAATTAACCACAATATATTATAATCATACTCATATATCAAAACTTGACCCTTCTAACGGCCAATTTTCATATTTCACAAACTTGCACAAATTGCCATCACTTAGCATAACTTGGTCTACTTGGCCTTTTTCTCAACATATTCATGTACATTTATATTCATAACATATTTACATTACAATCTTAGCCTGAAATTACTCATTTCATCATAATTTCACACGTGGGCCTAAGATTTAGCAACATTAACAATAATTTCAACACAAACATAACCAACTCATAGCACCTAAATTCAAATAACCACATATGCACACAATCGAGCTAAGATTTTACAAAATCACTACTCAAGTCATTCATGCAACCATATGGCAACTCATTTACACACACACACATATAAGTTTGCTAGTTTATTACACCAACTTAGAGTTTACATAGTTTCAATAACTCAAGCCAGTCTAGACTCTCTTCCCTTGACTTGATCACTATCCAATCTTGTAAACATGTAACCACAGGGGTGAGATAAAAATCTCAGTAATAGAATAACTCACTCCTATTGACTATCACATTTAACAATATGGAAGTAAAGCATAATATACCATTTAAATCTCATTAAAATAGTATTTATATCATATACCTCATTTCCATTCATATTTATACAACATATATCCATTCCCCACTTTTCACCACTTTCACATAGAATTCTATAGCATCTCATAACATGATCACTACCGATCAAACCTCTAAATTACCTCGACATGAAACCATAGGCTTTCCTTAGACTAATATACACTCTTATTAGCCTTGAGCTCACCTGTAACAGTAGAATCACCCGATCAAAGATGTTTTATCACACATACAGACTATGATTTCTCCCAATACACACAATGGGATGTCATTGACTCCAACACCGTATCACACAAAAATTAAGGAGTGTCACATCTTAAACACCAAACCTCAATAGGCACTAAGGAGATTTACTCCAACACCGCACCTTATAAGGCATTAAGGAGAATTTTCTCCAACACCGCACCCTATTGGGCATTAAGAAGAATATGCTATATGGTCTTATCACCACCTCTACTTAGGTGAACACCCCTATGATCATGCTTTCTGAACCATTCAAGGTTCTCATTTACTATTTTACACACTTTCTCATACATAACATATATATTAACATATTATTTGAAGCTTTTATTTAGTCAAAAGCTATTTCATGTAACATTCATACAATGATATAACATATGCTTAATCCAAAACAAGTTCATGCACTACATAGAATACTCACACATAGTTATAATAAACAGTCAAACAAAGGAAGTTATTTAATTATCTCAATCCTTCTGTTACTAGAAAGGTTACCCATGGATTTCAACTACTACAACAGCTTATCACAAGCTTCCCTTCTCAACTCACATGTCCAATATGCCAATTTGAACACATTTAGCACATTTTAGTCATTTGGTCCATTCTGACCAAAAACTCATATTTACTACTTAGGGCTATATTCATCCATAAACTCTGTCATTTATCTATTCGAGGTTTATTACTACCTGATTATTACTTTACATCACCTTAACCAATCTTATTTCACTTAAACATAATTTTTACCATAACTTTTCTCTCTTTAAGGGCCAAGTTGAGCCTACACATTCAAAGCTCTATTGTTCAGCTTTAAACTAGTCACAAAGCTCTAATTTAACTCTTGAGAACCTTTTTATTACTATTGGATAAGAATCAAACCCTTTAAATTCCACTAATTCAACAATATGAATGTATAAAGTTGTACTTAGAATTTAAGTTGCTAACTAGGATGTATAAGTGTATGTGGAAACAAATATGTGAATGTATATATGAATTATGTTATGAAAACTTACTTATGTGTATGATTCTGCATCTCACTGAGGGTATCACAGTAGTGGGTACAACGGTAGGCCTAGATGACAATCAAGCAAGTGTATGTTATTATATAACTTGTTTCACTAGTATATATATGTAAAATGAATGTGAAATTATGTGTATGTTGAGAACTTGACATAAATGATGAGGAAGAGCCCCATTTGAAAGATTTGAGTATATTTATGATTTCTAACCATATGATGAGGTGGAGTTCCATATGTGAGAGTCAGATGGTTAAAAGTGGAATAGGTCTATGTGTACATGTGATTGTTTGTGTATTCCTTATATAAGCCCACAATTGTGTGATGTGGCATTGAGAGGTCAAAATGAGTTATTGATATGATATATGTGATTAAAAATATTAATCAGGTGTATATGGTCCTTTTAGACTTGATTTAAGGCTCGGAGAGGTCAAATGGGACAAGGAATGAGAATAGAGCACTTAGGGTGTAAGTTTTGAAAGAAAAGTAGCTTTTTTCACCTAGGCGTCTGACTTTAAATTTGACAATTGGTTGAATCCAAACTTATCTGATTAGATAGAATATGATACAAGCTTTGTATGCGTACTTGAATTACTCCAATCAGACGTCGAATGTAGAAATGGAGTTCTGCAAAAGTTTGCCTTTTGAACTGTGATATGACAGCAGATTTTACTATCATATGCACCTCAATGCATTGTGTGCCATGCCATGGTGCGTGGCACAGAGAAGGATAGAGTCGTGGCTTTTACCATATGTGACGAAACATGGTACTTTTCTAAGGAAAAAATGTTGTATTCCATTAAGTCATATAATTGCTTTTTCACTTTTATTAGCCCTCTTATTTAAACATGAGTTTTATGAAGTTAGGATCCTATATTTTGAAAACAATTCAAGGGCTATTACTTTGGTAATATGTGATCATTGTTTGATGATTGTGTAATTGGGAATGGTAAAGTCTGGATTATGTTAGGACTTTACATTGTTCTATCTTACTTTTGAACTATGGTTTCCCCCAATACATACAACGGGGTTTTGTTGACTCCAACACCACATCACATTAATACTAAGGACTCTAAATCTCTAACAGCATATCTTAATAGGCACTAAAGAGATAATTTCCAACACTATATCTTAAAAGGTACCAAGGAGATACAATTCTCTAATATCGTACCTCATCGGGCATTAAAGAGAATAATGCCATATGAGCTTTATCAACATCTCCACACGAGTGAACTCCCACCCCTATGATCATGCTTTCCATACCAATCATATGATTCACATTCACCATTATACACATACATGCATATATATATATATATATACACATATATAAAGACATAATTTCACTTCTTTATTTAATCAAAGTCTATTTTCATGCCTTAAAGATGCAATAACACAAAACATGCTCAGTTTACAATAATTTCATACAATAGATAGCATACTAACACACAATTACAATAAATAATCAAATAGAGAAAGTTATTCAGTTATCTCAACCTTTTTGTTACAATAAATATTACTTGTGGATTTTCAATTAACATTACAGCTCCTCACAAACTTCTTCCTACAACTTACTAATGGAATGTGCCGATCTTCACATACATAATTGGCATTATTAGTCACTTGATTCAATTGATCAAAAATACTTAATTATTAATAAAGGCTATATTTATCCATTCATTACTTTCCACTTAGTCCATCTAAGTTAATTACTACTTAATTACCACTTCAAATGATCCCATTTTGCCATACCATTTCCACCCCTATTTTCATTGAATTAGGGCTAAATTTGAGCTTGTGGGTTCAAATCTCTATCAATAACCCAGTATGAAGCTCTAATTTAACTCTAAAGAACTTTTTTACTACTACAAGGTAAGAAACTAACCCTTGAAATCTCCCCAGTTTAATTTCTTTATAACTCATACTAAGAGAAATTATAATAGAGTTGAAGGTAAGGGCTATAAAAAGCTTACTCGATATGTCACTGGTCAAAAATCTCTTTTAAATCCCAATGAACCTTGCCCTAGCATAGAGATGACCTCTTCTTTTATGTGTTTTCTCCCTTTTCCCTCTGAAATCACGAGCTAGACATAAATATATTAAGTCACTTTATGTGCCATACACCATAATGCAGGCAGCCTTGTATTGTGGCACATGGTATGTGAGGAAAATCCTCACCACGCACACACACCTAATCTTGAAACACAATTCTTGTACTAGTATTTGTCCATCTAACATTCCAACCGGTTAGAATACCAAACTTTCATCTAAATTTTTAATCATTTATTAATTATTAATTCACCCTTAATTAACAGCTAATCATATGATTAAAAAATCAGGATGTTGTACCTAAAGTGGTCTAATGAAATAGAGTGTGAGATTTAAATACTTTGATGCATGATTTTATAAATAAAAGTAACTTTTTACACCCGAGTGTCCAAATTTAGGTTAAAGCATTAGATTGTGTCCAAATTTATTTCATTAGTTAGCTTATCAAATAAGCTTTGTGTGGGTAATTGAATCACTCTAATTGGGTGTTGAATGTAGAAAGGTTGCATGCTAAAAGTTCACCTTTATGAACTATCAAGTGACAGTAAATTTTTGTCCTGTGTACTATGATGGATGGCATAAATAGGGGACCTGGGGCTTTGTGCCGCATGCTATGGCCGAGGTGGTACACACCGTGATACATTATGTAATATCTCAAATTTCTAATCCTGCATTAATAGCTGATTTAGAATGAATTAGTGATTTAATATGAGATTAGGGTTTTATGTATTAAAGTAATATTTTGGCTTATTGGGATGTTATATGAATAGATATGAGCGAAAGAGCAGAATCTCAAAGCATATCATATGTGTATAGTGAGGATTTTCCTTACTGTACCACAAGCCATGGCAGGGGATAGATGTGCTGCTATGCATGGTACAGAACTTTGATTAATAAGGACGTGTCTAGCTCATGAAATAAAAGGGAAGAATGTGGGAGAAGGGTTCTAGTGTGGAGAAGAGTAGGGGATGTGCTAGGGCAAGCAAAATTAAGAGCAAGAGTGGCATTTTTGACTTGTTACTTATCAGGTAAGTCTCATATTGCCTTAACCTCTGATTCTACCCTATTTTCTCTTAGTTTTAACTAGCGAGAAATTGAATTTGAGAGTTTTAAGGAGTTGATTTCTTACCCTATAGTAATAGAAAGGTTTTTCAAGACTAAACGAGTACTTTGTGACTAGTTTGGATTGGAACGATAAAGCTTTAAAGTTGTAGGCAAGAATTGCCTTAATCTAGAGAGAGAGTAGTGAGAGAAATTGGCTAGAAAAGGTTAAATCTTGTAATGAGGGGTAATTAGTGGTAATACGCATAATCGAGTGTGAATTGTAAAAATGATAATGATTAGGTGTTTAATTGTGATAATTGACACTTTTTTCAATAGTGAAATTGACTTTGAATGCCAATTTTGCGTAAATTCTAGTGTGTGATGAGTAGATAAGCAAAAAGAGATTTGAATAAGGAAGTTACATGGGTAAACCTTTCTATCAAATAGAAGGATTAAGGTAACCATATAGTTTGTTATGTTTATTAATTATTAAAACTTTATAGAAGTAAATATAAAATGAGAAATTGTTGTTTTATGAGCTTTTATGCATAATTGATTATTGAAAATGGTTTTAGCATGACCATTGGTTTGTGGAATCATTTAAAAGGTTATTAATTTTAATTGATATGTGTGTGTGTGAGTGTGTGTGTTATGACATTACATGTTGTCAAAATGTGAATGAGTAGTGAAAATTGTGAAAGAGCATGATCATAGGGAACGGAAGTTCACCCAGAATATGTGTGGATGTGAAGAAATGAGTGAAAAATCTATATAGTCTGGCTGGCACCATGGGACATCCGGTGCAGCACTATACGGGTTGTTACCATAGGTAATCCGGTGCTGCATTATATGGGTTGTTACCATAGGTAATCCGGTGCAGCATATTATAGGACTATTATAATGGGATATTCAGGCAGTTTGGCAACTCCCTAGTTCCCGTTATGGTACAGTTAGGAGTCAATGATGCCTCTATCACAAGTGTGTGAAGAGGAAAACCATAGTCCATAGGTGGGTTAGATTACTTTTAGCTAGGTGTTTCTACCTTTGAAAGCATGCTCAGGTCAACAAGTGGTTGATCTAGGAGAACTTATAGTTTCGTGTCGAGGAGCATTAGAGGTTTGGTGGCTAGATGATCATGCTAGCGTGTATTTGTGTAGAATTCTTTGAGATGATGATATTTATTCATACTTTAATATATGTGTATGTGTGTGTGTGTGTGATATTACCTTACTTTTGTTATTTGACATGGTGTTATTTATGGTAATAAGCATTTGATAAACTATATTGGTTATTGAAATTTTTATCTCATCTATGGTTATTTATATATTTCAAGTCTTAGTACTAGTGGGTTGAAGGGGAATGACATTGGCTAAGTTGAGATCTTTTACTAAGCTTTTGTAAGGTTTCTGGTGTAATAAATTTGTTCTTATTTGTCAGGAATGTATATAAGTTGTCTTAGGATTCAAGTACATGTGCATAAATTGTATTTGTAGGATGTTTGGTGGTTTTAAGTTCCCCAGCCTTTGTATATGTGTGTAGTGAAGTGACTAGATGGGCTAGTAGATGAATGTATGTGTGTGTGATTATGAAATGTTTGAAGAGTATGTGGAAATCATTGGCCTTGTATGAGATTAAAGAAATAAAAATGTGATTTTGACCCAAAAGTAAAATGGGTGGTGTACAGGCCAAATATATGTATGTGTATTATATTGTGTATGTGTATGATCAATTAGGTGTGTATTATCTATTTGGACATGGTCAAGGCCCTAAAAGTGGCTAATATGTTTGGTTTCAAATTGAGACACTTGAGTGGCAAAATTTTGGTAGAAAATGGTCAAAATACACTTGGGTATCTAATTTTTGATAGAAATATCGGATTGAGATGAAATTAGTGTTATTAGCTAGATTAAAATAAGCTTCGTGTGAAGGCTTGAACCATTCCAATTAGATATCGGATGTGAAAATAGCGCACGTCTAAAATTCACACCACAAATTTTATAATTTGATAGCAATTTTAGGTGTGTGCACTGCGGCGCATGTACCTGCATGCCACAATTCACGGCACAAAGAAATAGGTTGTAGTCTCTGTGCCACATGCCGTGTCGCATGTGACATGAGCCACGGTGCACGGTGCCAAATTTTACTTTGTTTTCTTGGTATGTAAATGTTTTTCTTGTGAGTTTATAGATGCTTTCGTTGTGTAATTATAACTCGAATATATCACTATATAATTTTAGAAATATTTTATTTTGGGATCTCAAGGTTATAAAAGTTTTCAAATTAAATAATTTTGAATTGGGTAGGATTGATTGAAGTGGAGCATATGGTACTAAAAGTAATTAATAAACCTAAGGGATCGGTTCAAATTCTTGTGGAGTGAATGTTGGGCAATTTAGAAGTGGAGATTGAGGGTTTAATGCTTAAGATAGTAATATTGATGAAATTCAACTTGGTTGATTGTAGTGTTTAGCTATTGGTCACCTATTGAATTGGAAAATTTAAGCTTGGAAGCTAGTAGATTAAGGAATAAACTTTTGACCTCTCAAAGGTTTGAGGTAACTGGGGGAAATTCTACTTTAGATAGTTATATATTAATTAATTGTAAATTGATTTCTATTGTGAATGTGGCATGAATGGATTAATTTTCAATGTGAAAAGCATGTGTTAGTTTTGATGAGTATATGAAAAATTGAATGTGCATAAAGTTATTGTGGCTTGAAATGCAAATGCCCAATTAAGATGTTTTTGAATATGAACATGCATATGTTTTTAGAAAGATGAATGTGATGATGTGTTGTCAACAAGTGGTGATTGATTGATTTAATCAAGATGAGCAATTGTGATTAAAAAATAGGTGTAAGTGTTATAAGTAAAAGATAAGAAATTGATATGCACTTGGGTAGCACACGGTCGTGAGCCTAATGTGAACGTGGGGATAATAAGTAAATGAAAATGAAAATATGAAAATGAGTGAGTATTGATTATGGTGTGATCAGTGGCGGGAGTTTGCCTAAGGATAGGAGTAGAGAAAATCCATATGGTAATTAGGCTGCCCTTCAGTGCATAGGGGTATAGCCTTATCCCATATTTTGTCGAAGGATTGTCCCAAAATTTGTCGAGGGACTAAAACCTAGCTATCTCTACCAGTTCAATAAGGAGAATAGTCTAGGGTATAAGACACCCCAGAGATTTGAGAATGAGGGAAGCATGGTTTGAGAGTGAGTCATGTGATCTTTGGCTGGGTCACACCTCACAATTAGTGAGCTTGGGTAGTCCAGTCACACGGACAGAGCCCTATTCAGTGTTATAGCCCACGATTTCAGTCTGAGGAAATAAGAAGGATATAAGGTTAGTTGATCATTGCCTAGATAAGTATATGACGTGTCACACATGTGAGTTGTGACAAGTTGCATGTATAATGGGTCATGGCCACATATTTGAGAATATGGTGACAATGCACCTAATATATGTGAGATTAAAAAGATATTAAATGAGAAATGATGAGTTATGATATGTATGAGTATGTTTTAAGTGCTTGGTTTCATATGTATGTGCTTGCCTTAAAATTGATATATAACTGCATAGTACCGGTTTAACCTTAGTTACTGAGTGGCTAGACTCAACCCTTTCATTTAATACTTTTCAACCTCTAGCTCTAATGTAGAGAGAGAGAAGGCTTAAGAGGCTAGGAATTAGCATATTCCTTTTATACACATCTAGTGTAGATTTATTTTGTGTAATAGTATATATTTGCCAATTCTAGGATGCTTGCCATCACACTTGTACTATTTTATTATTGCAAATGTTAAATTTGTATTTTAAGCCCTGAGTATATGTGTATGTTGAGATATATATGTTTGTAGGGCTAAAATACTACTGCAAGTGTAGAAATGATGATTTGAACATGTTTGGATTGAATTAAATGCAAAGTAATGACAATTTACCTCCCCCTCTATTATTGGAAAAATGAGGTTGAGGAGTGAATTTTTATTATACTGTTGTTTTAGTACTTGTGACGTGTTGTACTAATAGTCCTAGGTCCAATAGACATAGTCTAGGTGTTAGGAAAAGCTTTTGGCACTTGTTGAGGGTTTTGGATACTCATTTTGTGGGAAAGTTATGAAAAGTGGTTAAAATGTGTTTAGGTGTCTAACTTCCTGGTGTGACTTGTTTTAGAAACGAAACCCATGCCACTAATTAGTTTATATTAAGAGCTTTTCATAGACTTCTAGATCACTTCAATTGGATGTCGAATCGAGAATTAGGGAGCATCAAAAGTTCCCCAATTCTGCTATCAAATGACAACAGAATTTGCTAATTTTTCATGCAACACACCACAGCGCATGGTGCCTGAGCTGTGATGCGTGGCGCAGAGAGCAACAAGTCACAGCGCAACATGCATGAGTCATGAAACATTACCCTGTGTCACAGTATATATTTTGTTTTTTTAGTTGTCTTTGAATTCTTGCACTCCTCTGAGGTATCCTATGCTGTCAAAATTTATTTTTACCCTGATATCAAGAATTTTGATTGATTTAAACTCATTGTTATTTAGAAAACTTGGGATCCCTTGCTCTTGAATTAAACCTTGGTAATTGCTCTTTGAGTTAATCCTTTGATTATCATGAGTTTTATTGGTTAATTAGGTTTAGTGGAGTGAGAATATTACATCGGTACTGGAATCATTAACACTGGTCCTACTCATTTTAACACCATTGTTATTCTTTTAAACCTATGCAATTGACTCTCTCTACTTTGAACCTTATTCCTTACACTAGTACTATATTTTTAATATTGGTCTTGTTCTTTCCATGTGTTCAATTAAGTTAAGAAACATCTGTGTTACTTTGTTAGCATCTGCACTAGTTTTGAACAAGTATTTGTAACAGCTGTGTAAACTCTGTAACACTAATACTACTTTAGTGTTATTTCCTTTTAACATTGGTACTGAGTTATCTTTTCAAAAATATCTTTATTCACACAAAATTGTAAAAAATCTTCATCTTTTACGATGAATGACAACACTAGTACTATCAGAACAACACTTGTACTGAGCTCTTCTATTAAAGGCTGTTAATCACTATAGCACCATTGTTAGGACATTATAACACTAGTACTAATATGCAGTTTCATGCTATGTTTTTAGCATGGTATTAAAAGCTGGACTGGATCGGCTGGTCGGACTAGCAACCTGAATGTCTTTCCGATTTGGTTTTGCTGATTGAGTTAGAGATGTCTGACCCGGGTTAACCCAGGTGACCAGGTGTTAACTCGGATCAACCCACCCAACCCTACGGGTTAGCAGCATTGGGTGGGTTGATATATTTTAAAATTTTTGACCCCTAAAATGACATCGTTTTAGGGGGTTAGAATAAAAAAAAAGGTCACAGCTCATTGGCTCAAGTGGTGGTTGAATCGGTCCTGAATCTTGATATAATAAGAAGAATGTTGAAAGCCTAAAACACATATACCCTAAAGTTAAAATTAAGTCTTACACTCTCGCTCTCGATCTCTTAGCTTGAATCTCTCTAGTCTCCACTCTCCACAAACTCAACTCTCTAATCTCTTATCTCTGCCACTCACAAATTTGCGTCTCTTGTCTGTTATCTGTGGTCTCCATCTTTGCCTCTCACATACTCGCACTCTCTGGTTTAGTAGTTTGTGGTCTCCATCTCTATATCTTCTCAATTGTTTTTCACGCTTATTTCTGCTCTCTCTCCCTCGGTCCCTCTTAGCTTCAGATGTATCTTCTTCTTCTCTCTCTCTCTCCCTACTTGATTTTGGTGTTGGCATGTTGGTGTTGCTCTGTATTTGATAATTCTAATAGTTAGACTTAAAATGCATTGATTTAGTTTGGTCATTGATTTGATTACTTATTCTGTATCACCATCTTAGTATGTTTGAATTTTGATTCCAAAGATATGTTTATTTGGTTTACTTGTTTTGTTTATGATAATCTTAATATTTCAGCTGCTTGATGTGTATAAACAAGAAGGCATGCATATACACTATTGTACTAATTTATGTTATATTAATTGTTGTTTTGGAATTGTGTTGGAACTAAGTTTGATTATTTGAACCTATTCCTCCTGCAATTCTGCATCAAACCTAAATGTTTGTCTGTGTTGAAATTATTGTAGCTTGCAAATTAAAGGTATATCATGGATATTGGAAGTAATCCTAGTAGTGATGAAACTGAGAATCCCACCCCCAATTCCAATAATCCCCTTGCTAGTCATAATGACTCAACATCTGGGGCCCCATTAGTTAGTGGGAAAAAAGATCCTATATGGGCACATGTTGCCTTGAGAAAAGAGGACAACAAAAATGTGTATACACGTCTTTATTGTGCATTAAGTTATAAAGGAGGTGGAATAAATAGATTAAAGCACCATCTTGCTAGTATCTATGGAAATGTAGTTTCTTGTAGCAAAGTTCCTTATGATATTCGTCATCAAATGCAAGAATCTTTGAAAAGTGGGAAGCAAAGAAAACTTGCTGATGTACAAGCGGATATGGGGGAACATATATTAAATGTTATAGAACTAACTGCTCCTACTCCATCTAAGTCAACTCCTGAGGGTAGTTCCAGTAAAAAGAAACCTCCTACTATTTCAGTTGAAAATTATTTTGCCCCTAGGACAACTCTCGATTCCCAGCTAGGCATCAAGAATGTATTTGCGACTAAAGAAGCACAACACAATGCAAAGATGGCCATTGCTGAATGAACTATCATCAATTGCATTCCATTTAATGCATTAGATTGCCCTTTCTTTCAAAAAGCTGTAGATGTTATTGCTTCAATTGGGCTAGGGTTTAAGGGTCCTAATGCTTATGAATTTAGAGTTAACTTGTTGAATGATTGGAAAAAGGAATTTCAGCTTCTTATTGAGAGTCATTAATCTAAATGGAAAACCTATGGATGTACACTCATGGTTGATGGTTGGACAGATGTGAGGCAACAAACTTGGATAAATTTTCTTATTTATTCTACACATGGCATTGTATTTGTGAAATTTGTTGATGCTTTTGATTTGGTGAAAGATGCCAAGACTTTATTCTCATTGTTTTCTAAAGTGATTGAGTAAGTTGGTCCTAAAAATATTATTCATGTGGTGACTGATAATGCTGCTAATTATGTAGCATGTGGAAAGTTGATTAAAGAGAAATATAAAAGTATTTATTGGTCACCTTGTGTTGCTCATTGCTTGAATCTCACTTTGAAAGACATTGCAGGCATGTCTTATGTGTCACAACTTGCAATAAAGGCATTAAAGATCACTGTGTTTGTTTATAATCATATGATCTTTTTGTCATGGCATAGGAAAAGAAAGAGTTGGAAAGAAATTGTGCTTCTTGGTGCAACAAGGTTTGCTACAACATTTATCACATTACATAGCATATTTATGCACAAGCATAACTTGCAAGCTTTAATCACTGATAAGCATTTTGTGGATCACAAATTCTCAAGGACCAAAGCCAAAATAATTGTTATTGGCATCATATTAGATAATCGATTTTGGAATGAATATCTTGAAGTTGTGAAGATTGTGTCTCCTCTAATAAAGTTATTGAGAATTGTTAATTCAAATTAGAAGCCTTCTTTGCCTTATGTTTATGAAGGGTGCAAAGGGCAAAAAGAGTAATTAATGTAGTCTTCAACAATAAAAAAGACCAACACAAGCCTTATACAGATATTATTCAAGCCTGATAGGATAATCACTTGAAGACCAACCTTTATGCAGTAGCATATTTGTTGAACCTTGCCTTCTTATATGATGATGACTTTGTTTACAAGAGAAGGTTAATGGATGCTATGCTTTCAGTGTTTAAGTCAACTGAAAATGAAGATGTTGATTATATTGTGATGATGAAGTAGTTGAGCTTGTATCATGATTGTAAAGAATCTTTTGATAAAGCTTCATGTCATAGAGCAACATAGAAACTAGATCCTTGTAAGTGTTCTCCATTTAACATGGTCATAGTAATTTTAATTATCATATAACATATAACTAATTGTCCTTTATTTGTAGATGAATAGTGGTCATTTTATGGAAGTTCTATTCTAGACTTGCAAAATCTTGCAATGCGTATTTTTAGCCAAACTTCTTCTTCTTATGGTTATGAGAGAAATTGGAGCTTGTTTGAACACATCCATACCAAAAGAAAAAATAGATTGGAACATCAAAGATTAAATGATTTAGTCTTTACAAACTACAATCTACGATTGAAGCATAGGTAAAAATGGACGTTATGAATGTTTTTAATAGATAAGAATTTTATTACTATTTCATGGTAGATATATACTTATATTTGATTGCTTTGATCTCATTAAAGGAGCCAATTGAAGAAAAAGACAAGTTTTGATCCAATTAATTTTGAATCTATTAACAAATTGGATTTTTAGATTGCTGAAGAGGAAGAAGATCTAGCTCTAGAGTTTAAGGCTGATGATGTCATGAAAATGTTGTAGTTTCATCATCTTTTGAGAGAAATAATGAAGGTTCACACTTACTAACATGTCTATATTGCATAGTACATAATTTTTTTACATAATGATTAATGTTAATTCTTGTCATAAATAGGTAAAGAAGATATGAATATTCCAAAGCATTCACATTTGAATGATGATGTTAGAAGTGGTCTCTCAATCATCTCTTTATATTTGAATTCCTATCCTTAAGATTTGAATGAAATTAATGAAGATTTTAGGGTTGATCATTATTAGCTTTAGACTTTTTGATGATTACAGGATTGTAAGGATGAATATTTTAACTCTTGTGTTTTTAATGATGTTTTGATGATTGTGTTAGACTTGTATGTGGTATTGTATAAGATATTATGTCTTAGAGAATTTGTTTTTATTTAAATCATATTCTTTTATTATGTTCGGTTTGATCCAAGTGGACTCCCAGTTTAACCCCTGACCCCTGACCCCTAACCTTGGCTGGTTCAATGACCGGTTTGGTTTTCAGTACCTTGGCTTTTGGTATCAATCCTAAATGTCACCAGAACTCATCTTTCAATATTTATGTTCATCTAAAATCAATTGTGTTCACTCTAAATCTTTACCAAATGATATTTAGATACAATTATTTCTTTGAAGTTATTCTATTTGCTTATCTTCCATTGAGTCACTAAGCTTGCTTTTTGTTATATAAAAATGTATCTCTATTTTACATATTCAAAATAGAAGAACTTAAGCTCAGGGAGCTTAAGGGAAATTATCATTACCTTTGAAGGGGGAGAGTTTCAGACTAATTGAGAAGTCTGTTAATGTACTGAGGCAACCAAGAGCCTAGATTAATCTTGGTAATATGGTTAGAAATCTCAGGAGGTTCCTCGAGACTAGACGCAAACTCAAGTGGTGGGAGTCGAACTAAGATAAATCACTTGTGTCAAGCTCTACTCTTCTAACTCTTGTGATTGGTGATTTCATTCCTTCATTACTCTTAATATTACTACAAATCATTTAAATTTCAATTAGCCTAATTCACCCCCTTCTTGGGGCATTTGCAATTGAAATCAAAGCCTGATTGCTCATTCTTCACTTAATTGTCTGCGTAAAAGATCCTACTAATGGCTAACTTTGTAGATGATAATCTGGAAGAAGGTATGTCAACAATAAAACCTCTAGCATTTAAGGGAGAAGACTATCCCTTCTAGAAAAGCAGAATGATGATGTATCTTGATGCTCAAGATAGTGAGATGTTGGACATCGTTACCAGAGGTCCATATGTTCCTATGATCCTTAGAGATGATGGTCTAATGAGACAAAAAACAAGAGAAGAATAGGATGATGAGGACAAAAGAATATTGAATCTCAACACCAAGGCAAAACTCACAATTGCTTGTGCTCTCTGTGATATTCTCACTCCACTAAAGATAATTAACAAATAAAACTTATAGTAATCAAAGGACTAGCTCAAAGAGTGATTACCAAGGTTTAGTTTAAAAGCAAGGGATCCCAAGTTTTCTAAATGACAATGAGTTTAAATCAATCAATATCCTTTATATCAAAGTAATAATAAATTTTGAAAGCATGGGATACCTCAGAGGAGTGAAAGAAGTCAAAAACGGTTGAAAAACAAAACATGTGTTATGATACAAGGTAATGCGTCGTGGCTTGTGCATGCTATGTCGCAACATGTTGCTCTCTGTGCCATGAGCCGTGACTAAGGCACCATGTGCTGTGGTGTGTTGCACAAAAATCAGTAGATTCTACTGTCATTTGATAGCAGAATCAGGGAACTTCTGACACACCCTGATTCTCTATCCATCGTCTGAATGACATGATCTAAGTGTCAATGGAAAGCTCTTTACATGAACTAGCTAATGGCACGGGTTTCACTTCCAAAACAAATCACACTAAGAAGTTGAAAAACCAAACCCATTTTAACCACTTTTCACAACTTTAACACAAAATGGGTGTCTAAAGCCCTCAACATGTGCCAAAGCCTTTCCTAACACCTGAACCTTGTCCAATAGACCTACAATTACTAGTACAACACGTCACAAGTACTAAAACAAAGGTATAACAAAAATTCACTTCTAAACCCCATTTTACCAAAAATAGAGGGGGAGACAAATTGTCATTACTTTATACCCAAAATAATCAAAACATGCTCAAATGTCTAATTCTACACTGGCACTAATATTTTGGCCCTATTAACAAATATATATCAACATACACAAAGTTCAAGGCCCAAAATATAAATCTAACATTCCCGACAATAAAATAGTTCAAGTGTGATGGCATGCATCCTAAAATTGGCAAAGATATACTATTACACAAAATAAACTAAGCTAGAGGCATATAAAAAGGAATATGCTAATTCCTAGCCACTTTAGCCTTCTCCCTCTCAGCACCAGAGCTAGAGCCTAAAAAATGTTAAAATGAAAGGGGTGAGTCTAGCCACTCAGTAACCAAGGTTAAATCTACCTTATACAGTTACATATCAATTATGAACCAAGTACATGCATAAGGAACTAAGTATGTAAAACATACCCACATATATCATAATTTATCATTTATCATTTAATAAATTCTTTAACTCACATATACTAGGTGCATTGTCACCATATTCTTAGATATGTGACCATGATCCATTATTCACGCAACTTGCCACAACTTAACATGTGTGAAATGTCATATATTTATATAGGCAATGATCAACTAACCTTATATTCTCCTTATTTCTTTAGACTGAAACCATGGGCTACAACACCGATTAGGGCTCCGTCTGTGATTGGACTACCAAGCTCACCAATCGTGAGGTATGACTCAGCTAAAGATCATAGGACTCACTCTTAGATCACAGCTTCTCCCATTCTTGAATCCTTGGGGTATCTTATACCCTAAGCTATTCTCCTCATTGAACCGGTAGAGATAGCTAGGTTCTAGTCCCTCGACAAACTATAGGACAGTCCCTCAATAAACTATAAGACAAGGCTATACCCCTATGCACTAGAGGGTAGCCTAAATACCATATGAATTTTTTCTCTACTCCAAATCTCTAGGCAAACTCCTACTACTGATCATGCCATAATCAATACTCACTCCTTTTACATTTTCATTTTCGTTTACTCATTATTACAACAATTACATTGGGCTCATGACCATGCGCTACCTAAGTTTGTATTCTCATCATTTTCTCAATATTATTCTCACTTATTTCAAATCCACTTCTCATTAACACACAATTACCTCTACACATCATGACATTCATTTTTCAAAAACATAAGCATGTTCATAGTTCGAAAACCCTCTTGACTTCACATTTTGCATTTTCAAGCCAAAAATAGTATTATGCACATTTAAATTTTCATACACTCATTGAAGCTAATATATGGTCTTACATTGAAAATCAATCCCATGCGTGTAACATTCACAATTCTTAATTAATAATTAATTAACATATAACTACCCAAAGTAGGGTTCCCCCGGTTAGGTCAAAGGTTTGAGAAGTCAAAGGTTTACCCCTCAATCAACTAGCTTTCAACCTTGAATTTTCCAATCCAATAGGTGACCAAGAACCAAAACTACAATCAACCAAGTTGAATTTCATCAACATTACCAATTCAAGCATTTACACCCTCAATCCTTTACTTCTAAATTGCCCAATATTTACTCTACATGAGTTGGAGCCTATCCATTGGGTTCATTATCTATCTGTAACATCATATAACTTTATATAACTTTATTGAACAGCCACATTGCCATTAATACCTCAACAACCATAATAATAACAAATTTAGTGTCTATTTTTGGACATTAATGGAGCTCATTATCCAGCAACCATGAAAATCATTTATAATAGGTTTAGATACTCTAAACAACTCCCTTCAACTCTATTTGAGTCAATGGGTTTGGACCCATACCCCATATGGACCGAAATCACCATCCTTATCTAAACCCTAACTCAAATCCTTGAGAAAATGGAAGAGAAAAGGAGAAAAAAGGTTTAGGAATCTTACTTTGGATGATTTAGAGCTTTAAACCTTCTCAAATTCTCATCTAAGTTGTGCCTTAGTTAGAGCATTGGCATGTCTCTCCGTTTTCTCTTTTCTCTTCTTTCTTTTTTTGTCTCATTTTTGCAACTAATATCTGCAGAAAATGGTCATGTGTCACGATGGATGCATAATGTGCTGCAGCTCATGGCACAGAGAGGTCCCTTCCTTGCATCATGTGTGACTGTGCATTGTGGCAGATGATCTCCATGCCGCAGCGTGTGGCACAGCAACATCACTCTTTATTTTTCTTCTCCTTTTGATGCTCAGGTGGCCTGCCTTGATGCCAAACCCACAGCTACCAGAAGTGGTTTAGGACACCTTGGCCGGGTAGTCCTATCATGGATGGTAAGCTTGGGGACCATACATATGGTTTGGTTCTGTGAAATAGCCTACTGGTTCGGTCGGGAGTATTGAAGGACCGGATAGTTAGGGATCATTCATGCAAATTTATAGTGATATTATATGATGTGATTATGTTACTTATTTTAATTCTTGTTTATAACTTGGCTTGTTAATCAATAATGTAGATTATCTTAGTTACTGAGATTTTTATCTTACCCCGTGGATTATCATTTTACAGGTGCTACCAGTGAGACTGAGCCAAGGAGGGAATCGGGCAAGGGCTAGCATATCTGCTACACTCTTTGTAAAGCCTGATTTTGGTTTGAGTGGTGTACATAAATTTGTTATATGATATTATATGTTGTCAACTAGGAATGCATATCATTTTGATTAGTTGCACTTGTTTCATACTATGTTGTTTTTTATTTTAGCCCAATATGGTATGTGATGTGAATATGTGAGAATTTTTGTGGTGATAGGCTAAAATACTAATACAGGTGGAAGAAATGTTTTATCTAAGTGGTAATAATGTATTGGTAGTGTATTATGTGGCAATAAAGGCCAAATAGTGCTTGTAGTGCTAATTGTGCATTTTGGCCATATTGGGCAAAATGGCCATTGAGTGGCCAAATTTTGTATTTGGTATGTTTTTGTGTGTTTGATTGGTCACTCAAGTGTATTTTGGTCTATTAGACTTGTTTCAAGCCTCACAATGGGTTAATGGTATAAGTTATGAGTTTTGGGTATTTGGATGGTTGACAATTTCTTTGAAAAACTGACTTTGCATCTGAGTATCTAAAATTCTCATATGATGTCAGATCATAACAAAACTTATACCATTAGTTAGCTTATTGAATAAGCTTCGCGTGGGCACTTGAATCACTCCAATCGGACATCGGATATGAAAATGGCGCATGTTCGAAGTTCGTCCAAAAAAGCTATCATGACAGCATTACTGCTGTCATGGAGAGGTGTGCCACGGTGCATTTCGCACAAGCCGTGGTGCACAGTACAATGAGAAAACATGGCTTTCTGTGCCACATGCCGTGGCGCACAGACCACGAGCCGCGGCGCATGGACCAAAACACTCAAAAATGACATTTTTGGCCTTGTTTTGAAGTGGTTTGCTTCCTAAAAATTTTCCATGCTTCTAATGCCTATTTAAAATATTAAGTTTGAGCTCAAACTATCAATTTAAAAGGTTTTAATGGGATCCCAAATATTCCACAATTATTTTCAAAAGATTATTAATTTTAACCCTTATATGAATAATGTGAGCTTAGGAGCAATCTTTGCTCCTAATTATGATTGTTTGTTGTGATTGTGTGGTGAATTTTAGTAATGTCAATGTGGACATTATAGTTTGGTATCAATTTCTCAGGTTATGAGATCTGGTTGTGGTAATGTGTCTATTGTATTCATTCTCATTAGTTGGTAACTTTATGTACACAACTCTTTCCCTTTGTCTCATTTCCTTTATTTCCCACTAATTTCCCTTTTCTACTTGGTTTCTTCCTTAAGAGGGGAGAAAAATGGTTAGGAGAAGCATTTGAAATGCCAGTAATTTACCGGACAATGATGGGCCAATACCGGAGGTACAGTCGAAGATACAAGTGGAACAACAACAAAGGCCCCAGGGTAATAATGCAATTCTTGAAGAATTAGGGATATGATGAGGAACATCCAGAGAACTGTTCAAGACCACGATGTTTTGCTCTAGAATAGAGGTCATGAGGAGGAACAAAGGAGATAAGAGGAAGCTCATGAGAGCAGATTAGAACCATCTCATAGTTCTGGTAGTAGACCTGGATCGTCTGGGACGAGAGCGGATGGAGATGTTCAAGGGATGGCTATTGATCGAGCATGGAGGACTTTCTCTCGATTTAACCCTCCAACCTTTAATGGAACTATGAAGGAAGGAGAGGCGGAGAAATGGATAGAGAGAGTTGAAACCATCTTTGAGGTGGTAACGTGCTCTACAGAACAGAAGGTGATCATAGCCACAGTATATCTTGTTGAAGATGCTAAACACTGGTGGAATTTCGCAAGACCAGTCGATGGATGCTAGCTTACATGGGAAGAATTCAAGGAAATGTTCTTTGATCATCATTTTCCTCTGGTATTTAGAGATGAGAAAGAGGCTGAGTTCTATGCATTTCAGCAGGGAGATCTTGATGAGAAAGCATTCATTCAAAAGTTTAATCAGTTGTCAAAGTTTTCTACTTATCTAAATGAGACCAATGATAGCGAGTGGAAGGCCAAGAGGCTTTTGGAAAAGATGAGGCCTGAATATAGACAGCAGATTGCTTTGCTAGGAGTAACCACATATGCTGACATGTGTAATTGGCTCCAAATTGCAACAAGAAGGGGTCGGGAAGTAGAAGCAGAAAAGAGACGAGATAGTCATGGGAAGTTCTCGTCCTCCCTAGGCCTTTCTGGAGGAGTCTCCAAGAAGATGGGTTATGGCCCGAGTAGTTCTGTAGCATCAGGCAAGAAGAGTTTTATTAGAGGATCACAGACTTGAGGAACTTTTCAGAGGGGTGGATTTAGGAGTTCTGGTGTTCCACAACCATCCCGACAGGCTTCAAATATGCCTGCCCCGACCTTGAGTACAACTCAACCACCACCGTGTGCTAAGTGTGGGCGGTCACATCCTGGGAGGTGCTAGGCATGTTTTAAATTAGGAAACCTAGTCATCTAGCTAGACAATGCCCCAAGGGAAGAGTAGAGATGGCAGAGCAGAGATCTACCATTCCAGGACAAGTCTACACACTATCTTCGAAGGAGGCAAGAGCGTCGCCGAATTTGATAAAAGGTATTATTTCTATCTGTGAGCAAAAAATTAAAACATTATTTGATTCGGGTGCTACACATTCATTTATTTCATATGAATGTGTAGAGAGGTTGGGACTTTCTTTGCATGAATTGCCTTATGTGATTAAAGTGTCTACACCATCTGGGTCATCTGATATGACTAGTAAAGCATGTTTGAATGTAGAAGTGAGGTTTGAAAATCATTCGACCACTTTAGATTTGATCTGGATTCCTATAAAGGGTTTGGACATGATTATCAGTATGGATTGGTTGATGGCAAATAATGCCACCTTGGACTATGCTAGGAAGACAATTTTGTTATCGATACATACTACACCGGCTAATATTCCTAGCGAGTCTAAGTTCTTATCAGTAGTGCAAGCAGAGAAACTGATGCAACAAGTGTCTATGGCTTATATGGTTTTCTTCTCAGTGCATAGGGTCTATGATGGAAATATTGATAAGATTGGGGTAGTGAATGAATTTCTTGAGGTATTTAAGGATGATATATCTAGTTTACCTCCAGAAAGGGAAGTGAAATTCACGATAGACCTAGTATCAGGAACTGAACCAATCTTAAAGGCACCATATCGGATGTTACCAACGGAGTTAGCTGAGTTGAAGAAGCAGATAGAGGAGTTACTTGAAAAGGAATTTATTAGACCTAGTGTGTCACGTTAGGGATCACCTGTGCTATTTGTTAAATAGACAGTTGAATAAGGTGATAGTGAAGAATAAATATCCTTTACCAAGGATTGATTATTTGTTAGATCAATTGGTGGGAGCTTCGGTGTTCTCAAAAATTGACCTAAGGTCAGGATACCATCAATTGAGAGTGCACTTGGAGGATGTGCCCAAGATAGCTTTCTGTACTAGATATGGACATTATGAGTTTCTAGTCATCCCATTTGGGTTAACAAATGTGCCTGTGGTTTTTATAGACTACATGAACTGTATATTTAGGCCTTACCTGAATTAGTTTGTAGTGGTATTCATTGATGACATTTTGATATATTTTGAAAATGAGGAGCAGCATGCGAAGCATTTGAGGATTGTGCTACAAATTTTGAAGGACAACAAGCTCTATGCCAAGCTTAGCAAGTATGAGTTCTGGCTACGAGAGGTCCGATTTCTAGGACATGTTATGCCAGCAAAAGGGATTGCAGTGGATCCACATAAAGTGGATGTGATGTTGAAATGGAAAAGACCTAGTTCTGTGACTGAAATACGGAGTTTTCTGAGATTGGCTGGATATTATTGTGGATTTATCTACGGTTTCTCTCAGATATCTTCATCATTGATTAGGTTGACCTGAAAAGATCAGTCGTTCATTTGGGATAACAAGTGCAAAATCGCATTTTAAAAGTCGAAGGAGAAACTGACTACAGCACTGGTGTTGATTATTCCTAATCCACGATTGCCTATGAAGTGTATACAGATAAGGGTCTGGGATGTGTGTTAATGCAAGATGAGCAAGTAGTAGCTTATGCCTCTAGACAGCTTAGGCCACATGAAGAAAATTACCCTATTCATGATTTAGAGCTTGCTGTAATTGTGTTTGCACTAAAGATTTGGCGGCATTATTTGTATAGAGCAATGTTCAGTATTTTCAGTGACCATAAGAGCCTGAAATATTTAGTGGATCAGAAGGAACTTAATATGAGGCAGAGAAGGTGGATAGAGTTCTTAAAGGACTATAGCTTCGAAATTAAATACCATCCAGGGAAAGCAAATGTGGTTGCAGATGCCTTAAGTCGAAAGTCATTGCATGTCGCTTATCTAATGGTGCAAGAGCACAAATTACTGGAATCCTACTTGGATATTCAGCATGACTCACCGGAATTTACTTTGTGTAGCCTACATTCCATAGAGATTACCAATGAGTTTTGGAGAGAGTTAAGGACAGCACAGCTTGAGGATGAGTATCTGTTGAAAATTTGCGAAGATGTGGAGGAAAGGCAAACCATAGACTTTAGTTTCAGTGATGATGGATATGTTGCATATCAAGATCGAGTTTGTGTACCAGATAAGGGTGATTTGAGAAAGAAAATTTTCAATGAGGCACATAAGAGTAGATATACAATTCACCCTGGAGCAACTAAGATGTATCAAGATATGAAGCGGTATTGGTGGTGGCTTGGAATGAAAAGAGATGTCATAGATTTTGTGTCTTGGTGTTTAATTTGTCAAAAGGATAAAATCAAGTATCAGAGACTAATAGGAACTTTACAACCATTAGAGATACTAAAGTGGAAGTGGGATAGTATATCTATGGATTTCATTTTAGGATTACCATGAACCCAATCTGGCCATGATTCTATCTGAGTGATAGTAGATAGGTTGATGAAGTCAGCCCATTTCTTAACAATGCAAATAATTGATTCATTAGAGAAGTTGGCAAAGATCTACATTCGGGAAGTTATGAGATTACATGGGGTACCAAAGGGCATTGTCTCTAATCGTGATCTGAGGTTTACCTTAAATTTTTAGAAAGCATTGTAGAGATCAATGGGTATTGAATTAAGATTCAGTATAGCGTATCATCCACAGATTGATGGATAGACAGAAAGGAGTATACAAACTCTAGAGGACATATTGAGAGCTTGTGCCTTGGAACTAAGAGGCAACTGGGATGCCATATTCCTTTAACTGAGTTTACCTACAATAACAGTTTCCACTCTAGTATAGGGATGGCTCCCTATGAGGTATTATGTCGAAGGAAATGTTAATCTCCTCTTTGTTGGATCAAACTGAGTGAGAGAAGCATTATGGGTCTAGATATTGTGGATCAAAAGATAAAAAGATTCAAATGATAAGGAAAAAACTTCCAACGGCTCAGAGTAGGCAGAAGAGTTATGCAGATAGACGGCGAAGGCCGTTGGAGTTTATGGTTGGTGACCATGTTTTTCTCCAGGGTGAATTGTATATCTACTCTTATGTGCCTCATTGAAAATTTTCTTTCTCAAATCACGCTTATCTAGTACACAAACTCGATCTTGATATACAACATATCTATCATCACTAAAACCAAAGTCTATGGTTCGCCTTTCCTCCGCATCTTCACAAATTTTCAACAGATACTCATCCTCAAGTTGTGTTATCCTTAACTCTCTCCATAACTCATTGGTAATCTCTGTGGAATGTAAACTATACAAAGTTAATTCCGGTGAGTCATGCTAAATATCCAAGTAGGATTCTAGCAATTTATGCTCTTCTACCATTAAACAAGCGACATGCAATGATTTTCAACTTAAGGCATCAGCAACCACATTTACTTTCCCTAGGTGGTATTTAAATTTGAAGCTATAGTCCTTCAAGAACTCCATCCACCTTCTCTACCTCATATTAAGTTTCTTTTTATGCACTAAATATTTTAGGCTCTTGTGGTCACTAAAAATACTGAACACTACTCCATACAAATAGTGCTACTAAATCTTTAGTGCAAACATGACTATGGCAATCTCTAAGGCATGGGTTGAGTAATTCTTTTCATGCCATGGTGCACGTCACAGACATGATGAGTGTGTGGCTCTATTCCACATGCCATGGTGCACTAAGCTGAAATGCATGTATTTGAGTTAGGAATGCTGGTGGGTTATGTCTACTATGGATTTGGAAATTTTATGATTTATTTCCATTGTGTTTTCTCTAATTGAATTATGATTTAATTAATTTTATAAAGTAAGTCTTCAGCCGAAACTTTTGAAATGAATTTGATTATTGTGAATGATGTAAGTTAATGGTAACACCATAATCTTCTTCTATATTCAGTAGATAGATGAGAGGAGGTTATACTAGTATAGGCCCATCATTCTCTGGTAAATTGCTGGGCAAATTACCGGCATTTCAAGTGCTTTTTCTAACCATTTTTCTCCCCTCCTAAGGAAGAAACCAAGTAGAGAAGGGGAATTATTAGGAAAATAAAGGAAATGAGACAAAAGGAAAGAGTTGCTTACACAAAGTTGACAACTAATGAGAATGAATGCAATAGACACATCACCATAACTAGATCTTGAAACTCGAGAAGCTGATACTAAAATGTAATGTCCACCTTGACATTACCAAAATTCACCACACAATCACAACAAATAATCATAATTAGGAGCAAGGATTACTCCTAAGCTCACATTATATATATAAGGGTTAAAACTAATAATCTTTTAAAAATAATTGTGAAATATTTGGGATCTCATAAAAACCCTTCAAATTTATAGTTTGAGCTCAAACTTAATGATTTATAAAAGTATGGAAAGCATGGAAAAGTTGAGAAGCAAAACACTTGACAACAATGCCAAAAATGTCATTTTTAAGTATTTTGGTACATGCGCTGCAGCTCGTGGTTCATGCACCACGGCATGTGGCACAGAAAGGAAAATTTGGCAGCTGTACCATGCACCATGGCTTGCACGAAATGCGCCACAGTGTATGTGTCCATAACAGTAAAATGCTATCATGATAGCTTTTCAGGATGAACTTCAAACGCACACCATTTTCGCATCTAATGTCTGATTGGAGTGATTCATGCGCTCACGCGAAGCTTATTTAGTAAGCTAACTAATGATACAAGTTTTGTTATGATCTGACACCATATTAGAATTTTAGACACTCAGATATAAAAGTTAGTTTTTAAAGTGATTTTCAAGCATCCAAAGACCCAAAACTCAAAACTCATACCACTAACCTATTTTGAGGCCTAAACCAAGTCCAGTAGACTAAAATATACCTGATTGAGCATTTAAATACACAACAACATACCAAATACAAAATTTGGCTACTTAATGACAATTTCACCCAATATGGCTAAAATACAAAATCAACACCACATACACTATTTGGCCTCTATTATCACATAATACACCACATATATATAACATTCCTTGCACTTATATTAGTATTTTAGCCTATCACCATTAAAATCACCACATATATACATCATATACAATGTTAGGCTAAAATACAAAATATCATAGCATAATACAAGTGCAATCAATCAAAATGACATGCATTTCTAGCTGGCAGCTCATGTTATAATCCATATAAGTTTATGTATACGACTCAAAATAAAATCAAGCTTTATAATGATAATGTAGTAAGTATGCTAGCCCTTACCTGATTCCTTCCCTTGCTCAATCTCAGCAGTAGAACCTGTAGAATGATAACCACGGGGTGAGATAAAAATCTCAGTAACTAAGATAATCTACATTATTGATTAACATGCCAAGTTATAACAAGCCTTAAAATAAGCATAATAAACACGCCATATAAAATCACCACAAATTACATGCATGATCACTATCCATCCAGTCCTCCAATACTCTTGACTGAACCGGTAGGCTACTTTACAGAACCAAACCACATGTATAGTCCCCAAGCTCACCATCCATGATAGGACTACCTGGCTAAGGTGTCCTAAACCACTTCTAGACTATATGTTTCCCTTATTACAAGTAATTGGGGTGTCGTTACTCCAACAGTGCATCCTACAGATGCTAAGGAGTATGGTCTCCAACTTCGCACCCTTCTCGATACTAAGAAGAGTAAGCCTCCGACACTACACTCTTTTTCAGGTACTAAGGAGAAATATGAGCTGCACCTGGCATCTCGAGGTGCCAACAGTGCCATATAGACTTAATCTCTACTAACTCTACTAAGGTAACCTCCCACCCTCTAATATGCCACATTTCACTACATATCTCTACTTGACCATGCATAAACCACTTTTTTAACCAATATAATGAATATTACCACTTACTTGAAAAACATGACATTTTACAAATCAATACTCCACTTATTTTCTAAAATAGTTAACTTTTACAAAATTCATACATATATACATAACAAATCATGCAAGAACAACTTGAGAATAACTTATACAAGGTAATAAATAATGCAAATTATATAGTTACCTCAACCATTTTTATACTAAAAGGGTTACCGTGGTACTAAATCTCTTCTTGTATCAAGACAAGTTTTCCCATACCACAATCTACATCAACAAGTACTATATGTTAATTTTTAATTAATACAAGCACTATTAGCTATCCATAACATCCCAATTCTCCCACTTCTCACTCATATTCTCAATAAATAAGCTTGTCAAGATTACAATTTTTCTCACACAATCCCTTCAAGCCTCCCTCTAACACTATTATAACATAACACTTGACATCTCAACTTGTCACACCTCAAAACCCTATGATCAAGCTAGGGCTTGATCCAACTTTTACCAAACAATAATTTAACTTCATATTACCACTTATCTAAGGTTAAGAAACTTAAATCAAACCTTTAGAGTTAATAGAAACCTTTAAAACATAGACTCATGGCTTAATTCATTCAGAACAAATTCTCCCACTTCTAAATCCCATGGAAAATGAAATAAAAAGTAGAGAAGAAGGGTAGGAAACTTACTTAAGAGTTTGAAGGCCCAAAAATCCTCCCAAAATGATGCCCTAGCAGTGCCCAAAGCTTTTCCCTTCGTGTTCTAAGTTCCCCCCACAAAAACTGCCTTTTTCTAATGTTTTTTGAAATTTTAACTTGTCTGCTGTGCTGTGCACTGCAGTGCATGATGCACAAGCCACGGCTCACGATGCAGTAAGCAAAATGTCAATTTTGCTCCCCCGATGCCACCCGACTTGATTCAACTTCTATCCTAACTCAATTTAGAGCTAAATATGACCTAAAAAGCCAATTAGCAACCTAAAAACATAAATTAATTAATCATCTTTTTAACTAAGTTACTCCTTAATTAGTCAATTTTTTCAGATTTGAAGTTTTTGGATGTTACAAACTCCTACCAACATGATCATGCAATTGACTCATGCTCACACATTCACATGTTTACAAATCAAAATAGCAAGCTTATTTACAAATATTCAATAAGCTATAATATGTGAGCATTATACACAAATACACATCATTATATAACAATGATCAAGACATACCTCCACATATCATTATTTCAACATACACATATACCATCATAAGATTCATGCATCATAAACTCATTTCTCATTTTATCATATTCATACGTTATTCACTCTTCTTATCAATGCACAATATTGGGTTTCACTTCATCATATCAAACACATATAATCATGAATATTTGATAATTTCTTTCAAGATTTAATAATTATCAAAGTTCTATTTGTTCCTTGTAGAAATTGTTATTGAACCCTGCTTTTGATGATTACAAAATAAAAGAAGGTTGTGTTTGACAGGTTTAATAATCAAGAATTGATGGCTTGTAAGGGAACTAATCAACTTAGATTTAAATTTCTATATCTCATATTGAACTCGTTGTTCTAGAATAGTTGCTTTCTTTCCAAATAGGCAAAAACATGTAAAATCTTCTTTGATCTTCTTACTTCGTGTTTCTCACAAAAGATTAAGTATTTGACTTAATCTTAATCTCTTATATTTCCTAAAAGGTGTCTCAAGAATTCCTAGAATCAAAATCTCATCTTCTGTGTGCCTTTATTGTTTTTCTGATCATTGGTCCTTATTCCAAAATAGCAACCTTATTCTGGAATAGCTTATTCCCAAGAAAGTTTCTCTTATTCCCAAGTATAATCCCTTTTGCCTATTTAGGAAGCCTATTTCAGAATAGCAGTCCTTATTCTGAAATAGTGGTCTGATCTTCATAAGCTTGTATTGAGTCTTTCTGAAATTTAGCTTATTCGAGAATAGTCTAGTCAAGAATAGCTTATTCAAGAATATCTCTTCTTATTCCTAAATAAAGACCTTCAGATCATTATCTCATAACTTTATTCTGATATATGCTATTTACTTTGAAATAAGCTCTTTATATTTTCATTTAATATATTCTTCCTTATTCTTGAAGAGCCTCACCTATTTCAAAACAATCATACTCTTTTATACTCTATTTCGTGTGAGAAAAACAGAGGTTTTTTGTAACCTTTGCTGAACCATTTCCTTTTGTGTTTTAAGTGCCATATTAATCATATAATATCTCTAGAATCATTCTAAACGTGTTTTTGGGATAAGTTGAGCTCAATTTTATCTTATCCATAAAATTCTTATTCCTAAATAAGCTTCTCTCTTCCAAAATAGCATTTTCACCTACCTTGTCAGAACATTTAATGAAAAGTTGCATTACTTTCCTTACTTACTGTAACAGAGAAAGCTTCATCGAAAAGCACCGTTCCATTGTCCTGATTTAGCAATTTTTCAAATATCTTACAAAAAAGAAGCAATTGACTCTAACGGCTATATTCATGAGAGTAATGGATCCTTAATAAGCTTCAATTATAAATGCAAATATTTATGAAGATGGAAGAGACACGAAGAAATACAAGAAAACTCAAGTTATTCATATTTATTGTTCACCAACTTTCTAAGCATATATTTATTTTCAATAAGCTTTATTGATTATATATCAACTCTGAGCGAGAGTATTTAATAGTTATTGTTCACTTTTGAACATACTCTGTTTGCCTCTGTTTTACTGATTAATAATAGCGCAACCTAAACTCGAGGAGTTTAAGTGGGTTACTTCATTACCTTTGTAAGGGAGAGTGATTCAGACTTTAGTTGAAGTTTGAGATTGTATTGAGATTACCAAGAGTTTGGATTAATCTTGGTGAAGTTAGTAGAGAAATTTCAATGGGAACTTGAGGACTAGATGTAGGCTCAAGTGGTTAGAGTTAAACCAGGATAAATATCTAAGCAAGCTTATTCTCCTTTATCTTCTCTCTACTTGGTGATATCTCTCTAAACTCTCCTTATTTTAGCTATCATTTATCAAATTTTTATAAAACCCAATTCACCCCCCTTAGGTGGACTTTCAATTGTTTCATGGAAACACAATGAACTTCCATCATTCAATCTAAATACATAATTTGAAAATTCAAACTAATTAACACACAATTACACAAAATAGATTTTTTCAATTATCTCAAACCTTTAAATGGTCGAAGGTTTACCCCTTAACAAATGCTTCCAAAGCTTGATAAAAGTTCAGAATGGTGTGCAAAATAATTTCTCTATAATCAATCATGCCAACCATAGTTAATCACACCGTAGGCATATTTTCACACTAAAAATCAACACTTGATCAACCCAATTTCTCCATTATTCATTAATATTCATAACCATTAAGTATATTGACTCTTTACAACTCTAATCAAACCCATTAAACTCCTTTAAGACCATTAATAACCATTATCACTCTCTAACAAACACATTTATGACTCTCCAATCCACATTTTCATCCACCATTATGAGCCCAAGAACAAGAATGCTTATAATCATAAATGTTAGGTTTAAATAATCTAAACAACTCCTATCAACCCTATTTAAGTTAGTAGGTTTGGACACATAGCTTCAAAGGCCCAAAAATCACCTCTAACATAAAGTCCTAACTTTTAAATCTATTAAAAGAGGACAAGAGAGGGGGATTAAGGCTTGAAAAACTTACCTTAAGTGATTAGAAACTCCAAAATACTCCTTGTGCTTCGACTCTCTAAGCCCTAGCAGAGCCCCTTGGTGTTCTCCTTCGTTCTCTCTTTCACAACTCTTTGCCTCCCTCTATCTTTTAAGTTGCATCACACTCTTATTTCTGCCAAGCTTCATCCATGCACCATAGTGCTTGTCACATGCATCATGGCATGTGGCACAAAGAGGGCTCTTTCACGTTTCTATGACTTGTGCGTCATGGCATTCCGGAGCCATTTTCTCTAGTTTTTCCTCCTATTTTGAAGTCTGGGTGACTTGACTTCGCTCTAAACTTGCATCTAAGGCCTAAAACACTAATTAATTCTCTTTGTCCACACACCACACTAATCTTACTTAATTATCTGTAATTAACCTGATTAACAAGAGGTTTAATATTCAGGACGTTACTTGTGCGTTAGTGAAAAATCTCAAGTGTGAGCTCCAATGTCCTTGCTGACATTACCATGCACTCCACTACAATCTTACTAATCAATTCAAAATCACTTACTTAAAAAAAACATTGAAAACTATGGGATCCCAATAAAAACTTTCCAAAATCATTTTATAACTTACTCAAGTATAAATCTATATACACACAACGGAAGCAATAAACCTATGTGAATCAAGGATTTAGAAAACATGTGCATCACTTAAAAACAAAGTGAAAATTTGCATCGTGTGCCATGGCTAGTGCCACATGCGCCACAGCATGTAGCATAGAGGCCACAGTTGCTCGCTCTATGCCGTGCACTGTGACATGTGAGTACATATGTTACGGAGTATACACCTGAATTTGCTGTCAAATGGCAGTTTCTAATACAAAATTCAGATGCATGTCATTTCCACATATGATGTCCAATTGGGATGGATTAAGTGCCTACATGAAGCTTATTTTGAAATCTAACTAATGACACTATTTCATCTCAATCCAATATCTGTATCAAAAATTGGACACTCAAATGCATTTTGACCAATTTCTGCCAAAATTTTTGCCACTCAAGTGTTTTAATTCAAAACCAAATGTCATTAGCCACTTTTTGGGCCTTGACCAAGTCCAAATGAATAATACACACCTAATTGACCATACACAAGCACAATATAACACACATACACAAATTTGGCCTATAATTGCCCATTTCACCCTTCGAGCCAAATTAACATTTTCATTTCTTTAATTCTCATATACGGCTAAATCATTACTTATAATCTCCACCCATCTCATATTCACACATAATATACCACAATTACATCCATCCACTAGCCCATCTAGATATTTCATCATTCACACATATACAAGGGCTAGGGAGCTCAAAATCACAAAATATGCCACAATCATATCTTTATGCACATGTACAAATTTTATGGCAACTTATACATATACAAGACTAATAACAACCAAATTCATTACACCAAAACCTTACAAAAGCTTAATAAGAGATCTCAACTCAGCCAATGTCTTTTTCCCTTCAAACCACTAGCACCAGAACCTAAAAAATGTAAATAACCACGGGTGAGATAAAAATGTCAGTAACCAATATAGTTCATTAAATTCTTATTTCTATAGATAACCATGCCAAAGTAACAAAATAAAGTAATATCACATATATATACATATCAAAATATAAAATGATTCCTCTTTTTAAAATAATTCCAAACAAATACACACTAGCATGATCGTCTAGCCACTGAACCTTCAATGCTCCCCTTCATGAAACCATAGGCTCTCCTAGATCAACCACTTGTTGACCTAAGCGCACTTTCGGTGGCATAAATATCCAACCAAAGATAATCTAACCTACCTACGGACTATGGTTTTTCCTCTTCATATACTTGTAATAGAGACATCGTTGACTCCTAATCACACCCTATTGGGTACTAGGAAGTTGCTAGACTACCCGGATGTCCAATGATAATAGTCCATAATGTGCTGTACCGGATTACTCATGGTACCAACTCGTATAATGCTACATCAGATGTCTCATTGTGCTAGCCCAACCATATGGATTTTTCACTCACATATCTCCACACACACACACACCCACACACATCCTAGGTGAACTCCCACCCCCTCTAATCATGCTCTTTCACAATTTCCCTACTTATACACATTTCCCCAACATATATACTTTCGTATCATATATGTATATATCTATTAAAATCAATCATTTTTTCAAATTCATTTCACAACGCAAAGTTCATGCTAAAAATGATTTCAATAACAATTATGCATAAAACTCATAGATTCACAATTTATCATTTGATATTCACTTCTACATAGTTATAATAGTTCATAAACATGATAAGCTATATGGTTACCTCAACCCTTTTGTTCGATAGAATGGGTTACCTATGTAACTTCAACCCTATTTAAACTCCTTTCTCATAATTCGTGCATCACACATAAGAATCTACACAAAATTGGCATTCAAAGCCAATTCCTCTATTGACCAAAAGTGCCAATTATCACATTTAAATACTTAATTGCTATCAAATCCACATTTTATACTCAATTACACACATTACCACTGATTACCCTTCATTCCAAGCTTTAACATTTTCTAGCAATTTTCTTTCACTACTCTCTCTCTCTAGATTAGCGCAATTCTTGCTTACAACTGCAAAGCTTTATTATTTCGACTCTAACCAGTCACAAAGCATTAGTTTAATTTCAAAGAACATTTTTGTTACTATAGGGTAAGAAACCAACTCCTTAAAACTCCCAAATTCACTTTCTCACTCATTAAAACTAAGAGAAAATAGAGTAGATTCAAAGGTTAAGGCATTACGTGATTTACCCAATACGTAATGCTTGCCCTAGCACAGGCCTTACTCTTCTCCACGCCAGACCTCTCCTCCCATGTTTCTTCCTTTTGTTTTTCGAACTAGACACGTCCCTATTAATCATATTTTTGCTCCATGCATCGCGGCGCATCTATCCCCAGCCACGACGCGTGACACAGTGAGGGAAATCCTCACTATGCTCACACTTTCTGCTTCAAGACTCCGCCCTTCTACTCATATCTGTTTATATAATATTCCAATAAGTCAAAATAATACTTCACTACTCAAAATCCTATTCCCACCTTAAATCACTAATCCATTCTTAATCAATCATTAATATAGGATTAGAAATTTAGGATGTTACATGAGCTTAGGGGATGAATGTAGGCCAATGTCGACTGAACTGGGATAAAATTATTATGCAGTATCTCTATCCCTACTCTCTTTAATTTCAACTCTTTTATAATTGTGATTATCTTATTAACTACTACAACAAAAGAATTTAGGTTCTCCAAGTGTTTGAAATTTGTAGCTAAAGCTTTAAAAGTTTCTCTATTTACTTATTTCACTAAAAAGTTTAAGTTACATCTTAAATTTCTTTTTAAATTTTAAAAATTTTAAGAAGACCAAAAATTTTCTAAACATCCAATTTACCTCATTCTTGAATGTTGTTGTCTAACCTTACAGCTAGTGGTCTAGTCTCGATCAACGTCAACATTCAGATCCTAGTTATTGCCTGTGATTCAATCCCAATTGAAGTTGGTTGTCTGATCCTAATCAACATAGTGGTTTGGCCTCAATAGAAGTCTGCCAGGGGCAACAACATTGAAGTTGAGAAGGTAGCAAAGTCAACAAACAAAAGTGAAGGAATAAAGAGGTTTACATGGAAATTTAAAATAATAAGAGTTTAGAAAGAATTTAAAATTACAAAGCGATTGAAGTAAGATTTGAATTTAAATTTGGGTTAAATTTAAATCCATACATTTTTAATTATACCCAAACAATGAATTTGACTCAAATCCAAATCTACATGCATCCAAACATAACATAAAGATATTTACAATCTTTGTTTGGGACTTTAGAATAATTACCCCCTCTTTAAATTCTCTATTATAATTTATCTCCAATTAATCAAAGCCTTTTTAAAAGCCTAAAAGATTAAATCTTACCTTGAGTATTTTACTTCAATATAATTTAATTTAAATAAATAAAATTTCTTAATTACAAAAATACATTAAATTTCTTTTTATTTAATCTCACTTAAAGAGTAAAGTGCATTTCTCCCTAAACCAATTTTTAATATAGCAAAAATCTCCCTTGGTTAGTGATATATTAAATCAGCTGTTTTTTGTTGGCATGGCATGTCCTTAGGTGCTAATTTATCTTTAAACTTTTTTTTTCTAGGAGTGTTGCCTCCTAAAGTTTCCTTTCATTCAAGAAGCACTAGGCATATGTACTAATAAGTGGGACATTTTTTTCTTAAATCATTTTTTAAATGAGCAAAAATCTCCTTTCATTTTCTACAAGGTGACTTTTATTCCTCTGGAGAATGGTTTAGAGAGAAAAATATCACATTTATTAGTACAGGGTACTCGACACTCTTTGGACGAAAGTATGGGAAAAATACACTTTAACCTCTCACTTAACTTTATAAATTTATCTTAAAAAAACCTATGCCTTGGAATTAAGTTCTTAAAATTTAACCCCTTTTTAAGTAATTTATATTTTACTCAATTAATTACAAATTAAATTTCATTCACCATAAAATAATCTTGTCATTACTTGGATCCTAGAAATTAAAATCAAGATGTCATAGGCTATTGGGCAATTACCTATTTCCATTATTGACAATAATGCCAATAAATAATTAAAAACATAATATATTTATTTTAATAATATCATATTAAACTATTAATAATTAATATTTAATTTTTTTAAAATATTATTATTATTTATAAACATTCGACAAAAACTTATAATTTTTCTTTTAAAAATTAATGGCTTGACTAGTATTTCCGAGATGTATGGATGATTGTTTTTTAGCAATTCAACTGTTATATTTGTCAAAAAAACTAACATTCACTTTTAAAATTATAAATACAATAGTTAAGTTCTAATTTTTGAAGAAATTATAAATGTCAAAAAGTTAACTTGTAAATTTGTCATTGGACCTAGTAAAATGATATTTTCTTTAATGTTTGGTCTACTCGAATAGACCTCAAAAAGAAAAAAATCTAACCCAAACAAGCCTAAGTTGACAGAATTATTAACTCTATATTTATTAAAACTTTTTGACTTCCATATATAAGTATAATTAAGCCAGCATCGTTAAATATATAGTCATCATATCAAAAAAATCAAGGGAAAATTTTAAATAAGGATAAAAAATGTAACATAATTACTAGTAGGTTTTAAAAAAATTTAAAAATTCAATTCAGTCTATGGAAATAAAAATAAAAATAATTTTAATTATGAAAAAATTACAATACTCCTCACTTGTTATATAAAATCACTAGTTGTTAATTTTTTATATATTTTACTTATTAATTTACTAAGATGAGTTACAAATTATATGAGTTAACATGTCAATAATTATATAACACTTGACATCAATTGTTTAATTATAAATAGCAACATCAGTTGTTAAATTTTTAACTTTACTTATTAATTTACTAACATCAGATGTAAATTACTGCCAACTCTTGCAATTTACTAACATCAGCTATAAATTACTAACAAGTCTTATAATTTACAACTGATGTTAGTAAATTAAAAAGTAAAGTTATCGAATTAACAATTAATGTTAGTGTTTGTTTGACAAATAGATGTAATTTACAAATGATATTGATAAATTAACAAGTAAAATAAAAAATATTAACAATTATGCATAATAAGTTAAGGATACTTTAATTTCTTAAAAATTGAAATTACTTTTTATTTTTATCCTCTTAAACTAAAATAAAATTTTAAAATTTTTTTAAAACCTACTAATAATTATATCGTATCCCCTTGCCCTTATTTAAAATTCTTCCAATAATCAATAAGGCAATGTTTGACTTATCTGATCAAAAGAGGGGGTGGTTAAAAGGGCGTGAAAAAGATATCACCATGACATGAAATTGAATCCAGTCCGTGGGTACTGCCGCGGACCACTCATGTGCAGACAGCTTTAACTTGTTTTATTTTTTCTTTTTAAACATGTCATGTACTTTCTCTATTCAAAAATATAAGACATTTTTAATCAAATCTCATACCTCAATAAAATAGTTACCTACTTTTAAATTAACTTTATCTTTTCATATTTATTCCTATTAAATATTTTATAATAAATATAAAATAATTATCAATAAGGGCACTTTAAAAAAAAGGTAATAGTTACACCTTAAAAGATTAAAAATGCCTTATATTTTTAAACATCCAACCCTTCAAAAAATGCCTTTCATTTTTAAATGGAGGGAGTACTTCAATTTTTTAATTATATTATCTATTGAAAAAATTAATCATTTTGATTCCTCTAATTTTGACTCAATTATAATTTAATTTCTAAAATTTAATTCATTATAATTTTAATTTAATTGTAACTCAATACCTAATTTTACCTATTGTAATTTAATTATTATAATTTTAATTATTTAAATATTGACGTTTATAGTTTAAAAAAATAAAATTAAAAGATTAAAAGTATTTTAAACTTTAAATATTTATAATATTTATAAGGAATTAAAGAATTTAATAATTTAAAATATTAATAATAAATTTAAACATAATTTTAATTTTTAAAATTTTATTTTTTAAGATATATTAACTGATATTTAAATTATTAAAATTATAAAGATTGAATTATAAAATTTAAAATTTAAGTATTAAATTATAATTAAATTAAAATTTTAAAAATTAAATTATAATTAAATTAAATTTTTAAAAATTAAATAATTAAATTTTGACCAACATTTGCTTATCATGATATTGGATCGAATGGATTGAGTGCAAATCCCTTTCAAGAAGTGAATGACGTGTCTTCACTAAGAGCCGTGAGGCTTACGGCAGCTTTGGCCTTTACAAGATCTCCGTAGAAACAGCACGGGGAAGGATGTCGCCTTTCTTGTGGTCTTTTCATCCTGTAATTGAATGACATTACGGTGTGCAATCCTCTGCAATATCTTTTATTTTGTAATTTTTTGTACTGTTGACGTTACACTAGCTTATGATTTTAAACTCTGTTCTCTTTTTTTTTTTTATTTAATGCATGCTTCCCTTTATTGGTTAAAAAAAAAAACCTCTGCCATATCTTATGTTTAACATGTTTTTTTAAATATTTATTGTTATAAAGTTACTTCCCTTATTTAAAAATATAAAATATTTTTTAAAAAATTAAATATTTAAAAATAAAAGATATTTTTAATTTTTTAAAGTATAATTATTATTTTTTAAAAAATATTTTTATTAATAATAATTTTATATTTATTGTAGGATATTTAATAGGGATAAATATAAAAAATAGAGTTAGTTAGAAAATAATTAACTACTCTATTAAGAGTGAAATTTAATTAAAAATACTTTATATTTTTTTAATGGGATAGTATAAAATAAGTATTGCTTTTGAAGCTAAAAAGATTAGAAAGTAACTAGATAAAATTAAAACAATAAATTGACATTAACGGTTGAATGTATATTATATTTTTCTCATTTACCTTTTTTAAACTTCAAAATTTTAATTTCTTATAAAGCTATAATTCATATTCTTTAAATTAACAAATCAATCTTATTAAATTATTAATATTATAACTTATAAGAACATTTTATCCAATGTTGAACATATAAAATTATATTGTGTTTTCTAAACTTTGCACAAGTATAAAATGAATCAAATGTTTTATAAGTTCTTATAAATGATATATACAATAGGCCATTAAAGTACAGGACTCACATTATATTTATGTCTTTTATAAAAAAAATATAATTTAAAATAAAGTATTTAAATTTAAATATTATTTAAAAACTGTCACTACATAAGCAGAATAAAAAATGGAATACAATACAACAAATTTGAAAACATCGATCTATGCAGGGGAAAGAAACAAATTAATAGCCAACAAAAGTTGATTGAATTAATAATAAGAATTTGATTAATGATTTAAAAACCTTTCTAGCACTTAATTTACATGTACGTACGTTTGCAATGCCTCCTTTCTACTTCCGACCCCATTGGTATTGTAGTTTCGAACAACTCTCATTTTTTGTTTCACCGTCAGAGCCGACTGTCACCAGACAAAGCAAATTCACAAACATGAACACCGAGACCGAAAACGGTGCAACAATTCTCTACCCAACTGCCGCTAGAGGCCACCTTGTCTCCACTCTCCATGGTTGAGCTTGCCAAGTTCATTCTCTCTCACAGCCTGCCTCCTGTTTCTCTTCCTACTTCATTCTCTTCCACCCCTAACCATGAAACCCTAATGTTTGAGGTACTTCGCCTCAACAACCCAAATTTCCACGATTTTTTGATTTCTCTCTCTAAAACTTACAACATTCGTGCCCTCATCGCTGACTCCTGCTTCGAAGCTCTCACTCTTGCTTCAAAACTTCAAATCCCTGCTTACTGTTTTTTCACCATCCCCGCCGCCTGCCTCGCCGCCTTTCTCTACTTTCCGACCATCCATCGCACCACTGACAAGTGCATCAAAGATCTCAATACCATTCTCAACATCCCAGGAATCCCACCGTTACCCAGTGGGGACATGATTAAACCGTTGCTTGAACGTAGTGATTCAGCATATCATAACTTCCTGAATGTCGCTGCTACTATGCCTAAAACAGTTGGCATCATAGTGAACAGATTCGAAGCTCTGGAACACAAGTGTCTCCGAGAAATTTCTGATGGGCTCTGCGTTCCTGACAGTCCAACTCCTCCCATTTACACTGTGGGTCCTTTGATTGCATACGATAAAGAAAGAGCCACGGGACATTAGTGTTTACGGTGGCTAGATTTGCAGCCTGAGAGAAGCGTTGTGTTTCTCTGTTTCGGGAGTTTAGGTGTGTTTTCAAAAGAGCAATTGCGGGAGATAGCTTGTGGATTAGAGAGGAGCGGGCAAAGATTCTTGTGGGTACTACGAAATCCTCCGTCGGAGAAAATCCATAACCTCGCAGCGTCGTCACAGGTAGACCCAGATCTGGATTCGCTGCTAACGGAGGGGTTCTTGGATCGAACCAGAGAAAGAGCGATGGTGGTGAAGAAGTGGGCCCCACAGGTGGCGGTGCTGAACCATGGGTCCGTGGGTGGGTTTGTGAACCACTGCGGGTGGAACTCAGCGCTGGAGGCGGTGGTGGCTAGCGTACCGATGGTGGCTTGGCCGCTGTATGCGGAGCAGAGGCTGAATAGGATGGTGATGGTGGAGGAGCTGAAGATAGCGCTGTGGATGTACGAGGAGGAGGGTGGGGTAGTGACAGCGGAGGAGGTGGAGGAGCGAGTGAGGGAGTTGATGGAATTGGAGATTGGAGAGATTGTGAGGAAGCGAGTTGGGATAGCCAAGGAAGAAGCAGAGGCTGCGATAAGGGAAGGAGGATCCTCTCGTGTAGCATTAGTCAATTTCTTTGAATCATGGAAGAATTAGGATTAAGCGTGCCATGGGGTTTAAAGACAGTTCATGGGGTTGGGCTTTGTATTTGTTTTTTCGCAATCTGAAACAATCTGAAACAATGGTCTCTCGAATTTATCATGGAAGGATATCCTCTCAGCGGTGCATTCCATGCGCGTCCCTGCCCGGCGAGGATTTTCTTTTTTTTCATTAAAAAAAAAAGCCGCTTTTCACATTGCGTCTAATCCCCAGCTAAGTAACGGCGTAATTATCACCGCAACGACGCTAGTGTTTTTGGATAACTTTATCATATATATTTAAAGTAATTATATATTTTTGGAGTTGAAGTTAAGACCATAAAATAAGCTAAGGAAGTAAGGATAACTCCTTTAGACCAAACAAAAGAAATAAATAATTTTAAACTGTTAAAATTTAACTTACACAATTTACAATATTAATAAAATAAATAAATAAAAAGGTCAATAATGATATACAATTATGAATTGTGCAGCTAAAGTTTTAGCAGTTAAATTTATTTATTTTGTATATGATAATTATTCTATTAAATAATTAAATCTATTTGTAAAGAAACAATTAAATCTAAACTATTTATTTTATTATTCAAGGGTACAGATAAAATGAGAAGAAAAGGATAAATAAGATTTGGAGAGGATTCGACCCCCAAATTTATATTTTAGCAATTCAATTTTGTTAGATTATGTGATGATTTATATAGGAACTAGCAATATACCTTGTGCGAATTTCAAGCACAATATTTTTATATATGTACAATTATTAATTAGTAAATTTTATATAAATATATTATATAATTGGATATTAAAACTTGCTACTTGTTAACAGGCATTATTTCAAGCAGAATGAGTCATACTGAGGTCTCAAATTTGAGTATGTGTGAATACATAAAATGTCTTTGAAAGAGTTATCTCCAGTTTAGACCTGCAATGCTTAAATTTGAGCCAGTTAGATAAGAAACTTGTCAATTATCATTTATTATTATCTAATTTATTTATCATATGGCATGTATAAATATATTGAAATGTATCTCCTAAATCCAATGGTTATTATTTATGGGACGAGATTTTTTCAATCCTATCCCGTGTCCAATCATGAAAAATGATAAGAATTAAATTATTATCCTGTATCCTATCCCATAAAAAATGATCATGATTAAATTTGAAGAAATGGTGAAAAGACATTAGATATTTTTAATTTGTTTTACAATGCATATAATTTCTGTCACCTTATCTCACAAATGAACAAGTTTTTTTATCAACTAAATTGATCATGTCCCATGTGCTTTATCATTTACGCCATCCATATATTTTAATTTAATATAACATTATGAATCTTTTTAATTTTTTAAGAAAATATATATAACAATGCAAACAAATATATGTAGTCTTTGAGTACAAAATGAGCTAAATTAAGATATTAATTAATATTTGGTATGAATTTGTGTCATATATCTTGTTCCTATTATTATTATTATTATTTTTTGGTTGAGTGAAAAAAGTTCGATCTTTCTAAGCTAAACTTTAAAAAAAATTCAAGCTTATTTAGGTTGGAAGTTGGATTGCACTAATATTATCCCTAAAAATATTATCCTTCAGGTATACCATTTATTTTGCCTGTATTAGTGAGATAGTATCATATAATTAATACTTATTGTAAAATATTTAATATAATGTCACTATAAATTACCATATACTATTTATTTTTTTAATTAAGTATGCAATAGTTTAATTATTTATTTCATTTTTAATTGTCTTACACTATAAACAATGTAAACCATTTAGGAAAATATTTATATATAGTTAAATTTACAAATTAATTAATATTAGGATAAATTGGCTTACTGGCCAAAAAAAAATCCTTGTGCTGAAAAAATATGGACTAATTTTTTAAAAATTTAAAAACATGGCTGGTTCATATTGATATATGAAAGCTATAATATTGATGTATCATTAATTTATCATTAAAATTTTGAAAACTTACAAGGGGTTTATCATTGATATATAATAGTATATCATTGATAAATATAATAAACTAACAAAAATACAAAATATAATAATTGTTAGACTGTTTGCTTAGTTTAGTTTTATAATATAGGCTATATTTGCAAAATTCCCTTAATATTATTTTATTTTAATTTTTTATGAGCCAAATTGAATTTTTATATAAAGAAATTAAGACTTTTCAAGTGACATAACACTATAATGAACCTTTTTCTATCATTATTAAAATGAGACTAAGTATTGAAAGAATAAAAATGAATGCATATGAAGTAACCTCTTATGTTTATTTTTTAAATATTTTTTTTAAAAATTATTAGAACATTAAAACTTCATTTAGGAGTATGAATTGAAAGTTTAAGAGAGAGTATATGAATGTTAAGTAAAAGTTAAAATGAACATTAATTTTATTTTATTAATAATTAAAAAAGAATTGAGGGATTTGGGCTAAGTGCATTTAGATTTAAGCCCAAAGTAAAGTGAATTTTCTAAACTCCCAATCCCAACCTTAAAATCTTTCAAATGTATTCAGGATGACCTGCCAGATTTGATCTAAATTACAAGCTCCAATTGACCTCAATGTATTTTCTTGTATAAATTTTCATATATTTATTTGAAATTAAGTATAAAATTTTACTTACTTGATTGTGTCAAAGCATAACCCCTTAACAATCATCATAGAAACAAATATTCTTAAATATTTTAAAAATTTGAGATTTGGCACTTTTTAAGCATTACAGGATAAAATATCTAATAACCATTTTGATTAAATTGAACAATTGTCATCATGTCAAGTAAGACACTTATTAAGTGAGTGAGCTTAGGTCAATCACTAGATTCAAATCCTTTAAGTAATTAACCCATCTGACTTAGTTTAAATTATCATTTCTTGGGAGCATAATTTATTTTCAATGTATGATAAGATTATATGTGAGTGTGTGTAAGTCAAATAATCAAAGAGAAAAAATCTCCCAAAAATGCATTAACTAAATCCCTTTAATAAAGATATAGTGAAAATTGGCTTAATTGAGTTATCATAAATTATATGTTAGCAATATTAATAAAATAATGAGTTGGTGTAATGCTCTCACTAACATTATCATACAAAATCTTCCACACAATATACTAATCAAAATAAAACTTTTTTGAAAGCTTTGAGATCCCAATATAAAGCTTTTAAAAATCTTTTTATAAAAACCATTTATGTTATTTAAAATAGCATACAACGGAAGTATTGGACATAAACACATCCAAGAGCAACTCAAAACATCATAATTCCCCTAAAAAATAGGTCATGCGTTATGGCTTATGCTACAGGAGCTGCGGCATATGGCACTGAGGCTTTAGTAGCACATTCTGTACCATACACCACAACATGTTATCACACGTTGACACATGCACTATGGTGCACATACTAGAATCTGCCGTCAAATGACAGATTCTGATATGAACTTCGGATGTGCATCTTTTTCGCATCCAATGTCTAATTGGGGTGATTCAAGTGACCGCACAAAGCTTGTTTAATAATCTACAAAATGACACTCGTTTCATTTAAATCCGATATCCCATTTTAAAATTGGACTCTCAAATGCATTTTGAACATTTTATGTCAAAATTTGCCACTTAAGCATCACCATTTGAAACTCCAAAGTCATTGGCCACTTATAAGGCTTTAACCATATTCAAACGGATAAACAACACTTGATTGAACAATTATATACATAATATAATACACGTGCACACATTTGGTTTGTAAACTGCCTAACACACACTCTGGGCATATTTCTTAATTCTCAATCTCATTCATACCCATGGCTAAATCTCATATACTCATCAAGTATTCATCATATTCACACGTTCTCACATTCATCTACTAACCCACATGGTCATTTCATCATGTACACACATATACACAAGTTCATTGTGCTAGAATTCAAAAATCACAAACATATATACATATTCACAGGTTTATACACAAGTACGGATTCCTATGACAACTTATATACATGACCACACTGTTAGCAAATGCATTCATTACACCATCTTATAATGGACTTTTTAGGAGAAATCTCTACTTTTGGCCCAATTCGTTTCCCCTTGCACCATTAGTACCAGAGCCTGAAAAATATGAATAACCACAGGTGAGATAAAAATCTCAATAACTAATATAGTTCATTTAATGTCTATTACCACAGATAACTATGCCAATGTAACAAAACCAAATTAATAGCTTATATATATATATATATGAAAAGCATATATAATTTCCTCTTTTCAAAGCATTTTCACACAATTACTACAATAGTACGATCATCTATCTACCAAATCTCTAATGCTCCCCGACACAATGCAAGGTCACCCTTACTTAACCACAATTAACTCTAATAAGATGGCAATCAATGGATTAACCCTTAAAGGATTACCAAAGTTGTAAAATTATATAAATGAGAAGAATTCTCAAATCATTTATAATAGAATCCCACAACTCAATTCTCAATCTTAATAAAATTTTGATATACTCAAATCAGAGTTTTAAAATAATGTGGAAGCTTGGAAATCACATGGGATCCAAAACAAAGAGATTTAAAACTCAAAATTGTGTTGTGTAGAAAATGACCCATTCGCTGCTACTTATGATTCATTCATCGTGGCTCACTCGCCTCTGTGCTATGCGCCGCAATGCATTGCATGAAAACTTCCGACACATCCCAAATCTCTGTCGGATGTCCGATTGAGGTGGTTTTGGTGTCTACACGGAGCTTTCTTCTAGCTCTAACTAATGGAATAGGTTTCTTACTCAAATTTATTTTCTACAAAAATTTGGACACCAAAACCCATTTTACCACTTTTTCACCAAAATTTCACAACTATGGTGTCCCAACTCAACCTTAAGTGCCAAAAGCCTACATCGACTCTCTAACCACTTACTGGACTCTAGCAGACCTATGTAATGCACGAAACACAACTAAAAACACATGTTTCTCAAAATCACCACTCAACCCCAAATTTTACAAAACGCAAGGGGGAGGAAATTCATGCACAAAATCATTATTTTCATTTCAAATCATTCAAAATACACATGTTCCTACTTGCACAAATATTTTAGCCCTATCCATGGGTTTACAACAAAAACTAACTAACCCAAGGTACAAAATATGCAAGTTGTATACTAAGCTAATGCAAATAGTACAGAAATAATGAGTTGTGATGCTTGTTGGCAATTATACAACATTAACACAAAAATAGAGTAAAGAGGGATGAAAGTAGGATTTCACCACAATCCTATACCTTAGAGTGTTTTCCCTAAACTAGATCTGATGAGCTAAGCCCTAAAATTATTGAGAATCGAGGGGTGAGTACAACCACTCAGTAACCAAGTTTCACTTAATCTATACAGTTGTATATCAATTGAAAACAGATGCAAATAGGCAAAAATATAACATTACAACAATATGATGAAATTGGCCATGGCTCACAATATTAACAACCATGTGATCAGGTCCAAAACACATATATTTATTTTAAATAATAATGCACAACATGGGGTCGCAATACTACTAACCATGCGCCCTTAACCCATGTCGAACTACAATACTAATAACCATGTAGCCAGATTTATATGCATGATTATATGCTAACCTCATATCCTCCTATTACCTTCGACACAAAACTGGTAGCTATCACATGGCTACGTCCTTCACAAACTAACCTAGCCTTCTACTTGTAAGAAGCTACCGAGCCAAGATTAACTTACTCACTTATGTAATTTAGTTTCCCCCAAAACTAACAACCATAGGGTGTTGTACCTCTAATCTAGCCTCCTCATGAATCGGTGGAGACTAGTTAGGTTCGAGTCCCTTATAGAACAAGTGAATCAACCATGGGACAGAGTTGCCTCTCGATTCCAATGGTCGGTGCTAAGACAAGTTCTTAATTCCAACAGTCACCACCAGTACTACGTGGATTTAACTGTCTACTCCTCTTCCTAGGTGAACTCCCACCAATGGTCATGCTATGCACATTTTATGCAGAATATGCTTTCTAAACAATCAATTTATGGCATATAAACTCACATACTCACACTCAAATACTCCACATGTTTAACACGATACACATCACAATTCTCCACCTACATTAACATGCTATAATTTAATTCATAAATCATAAATGGGTGGCATGAAAAGGTTTTCATTGAGCAAACCATTCACAAATTCATCATTCGCCAAAATTGCATCTATAGTTTGAAATATAAATCATAATCCAAATCAACCCATTTTAAATCAATAATCAATTAATATTTAACTATATAAAGTTAGGTTTTCCTTAGTTACCTTAAACCTTAGAGAGGTCAAAGGTTTACCCCTCGAAATACCAACTTCCAAAGCTTCTCACAAACTTGAATGGTGCCAATAATAAAGATCTAAAATCACATTACAAAGACATCATTATTATCCCATTTTGTGAGTTTTCCAACATTAATCTTCACACACTCTATTTTATCAATCCATAAATTTTTTACCCATTCATACCCAATGGGTTCATTATGTTCCATTGACTCACATTACCACTAATGAGTTATTAAACCACTATTAATGAATATCAAGCTCTCCCAACTACCTCATTTATGTTGATTTTTAGACATTAAGTGCTCCTCTCAACCAACCATACTCAAAATCATTAATGTAGGGTTAACTACCTCAAACAACTTTTAATATACCATTTTACCCAATGGAATCAGACCATAACTCCTATAAACTAAAAATCAACTTTCCAACTTAAACCCTAACTCAAATCTCTATAAATGAGGGAGAGAAGAGAAGAAAGAAGCACTATATACTTACCTTGTAAGTTAGGAAGCTCCAAAATATCATCAACAATCTTTAAGGTCATGCCCTAGCAGAGTTAAGTGGTGCTCTTCGTGTTTCTCTTCTCCATTTTTTCACACAAAACACAAATTGATTTATCATATTTTTGGCCATGTGTCATGATGCATGCTGCTCTCTGCCATGGCTTATGGCATAGAGAGGCCATTTCATTTAAAATCTGCCTTTGTGCGCCACGACGAATTGACCATATGTAGTGGTATGTGGCACAGAGGGCTTACCTTCACTTTTTCTTCCTCTTTCCTTGCCTGAGTGGCCTGCCATTGATTCAGACCCACTTCTAGAGCTGAAATTACAATAATTTACATCAGTTAGGCCCTTCTAGCCACAAACCTCATTAACTCATTAATCACACTTATTAGGTTAACTAATCATGTTTAATTTTTCTCGAATGTTACAACTCTCCCCTCCTTTTAAGAATTTTGTCCTCAAAATTTAGAAAATCAAGTAAATCTTACCTCACTAGAAGAGATGGGGATATTGTTGTCTTATTTTCTCCTCCGTTTCCCAAGTACCATCTCTAGGAGTCATTCCTTTCCATATCACCTTGACTAGGTAAATAGTTTTGTTCCTTAATTGTTATCTTTCATATCAGCTATCCTCTTTAGCTCAATCTGGTAAGTCAAATTCTCCCATAGCTCCACTTCTTCTAGTTCAATAATGTAAGATGGATTGGGTTGGTACATTTTGAGTTGTGAGACATGAAATACATTGTGTACATCCGATAAATGTGGAGGTAATGTACTTTGGTACGCCAAAAGCCCAATTCTCTTGAGAATCTCAAATGGACCAATATATCTAGGAGTCAACTTCTTCACTTGGATAGACTTCCTAATACCAGTCATAGGCAAGACCTTCAAAAACACATGGTCGCCGACCATAAACTCAAGCGTTCGCCTCCTTTTATCCACATAACTCTTCTACCGACTTTAAACAGTCAACAACTTTTATCAAATTGTCTCTATCTTCTCCATGGTTTGATCCACCAAATCTAAACCTAAGATACTCCTCTCACTCAACTCGATCCGGCAAAGAGGTGATCGGTGCTTTCGACTATACAAAGCTTCATATGGAGCCATCTGAATACTACCATGAAAGCTATTGTTATAGGTAAACTTTGTGAGTAGTAAGTGTTTATCCTAACTTCCATTAAACTCAATAGCACATGCCCACATCATATCCTCAAGAGTTTGAATTGTCCTCTCGGTTTGACCATCGGTTTGGGAGTGATAAGCTGTACTAAACTTTAACTTAGTACCCATGGCCTGGTGTAAAGCTCTCTAGAAGTTTGATGTGAATCTTGAATCATGATCTGATACAATCTCCTTAGGTACCCCATGTAACCTTATAATCTCCTAGACGTAGACCTTAGCAAACCTCTCTAAAGTATCGTTTGCTCTAACAGCTAGGAAATAACCTGACTTTGTCAGTCTGTCCACAATCACCCATATAGTATCATGATTTTTCTGAGTACCTGGAAATCCTATTATGAAATTCATAGATACTCTATCCTATTTCCATATTGGGATTTCTAAAGGTTGCAGTAACCCAGGTGACTTTTAGTGTTCTATCTTGACTTTCTAACATGTCAAACACCTAGAGACGAACTCGACACATCTTGCTTCATTTCATATTGCCACCACCACCTCTTCATGTCTTGGTACATCTTAGTGACACCAGGGTAGATGGTAAGCTTACTCTTGTGAGTTGATGTTGGAAATTGTGCCCTAGGGCTAATCATTATATTATGCACATTGTTATTTAATGAATTTTTCTTTTGCTATCATAACAATTGCATGTTCAATATGATAATTGTATTCTTGAACAAACTATAATGATTATCCTAAATATCCTTGGTCAGTCATCTATAAAAGATCATAGATGAAACAAGATTAGTATGATTTTGATTCAAAATATAATTATATATATTTTTGAAAGATATATATATTCATATGTATGTGTGTGTCTATATATATATATATCATATATATATATATGATATATAAAAATGAATATATATATATATATTCAAAATATATATGTATATATATTCGTGTGTATATATATAATATGTATATCATATCATATTATATTATATTATATTATATTATATTATGTTAGTTTTAAATTTAATTTTATATGATAGATTAAATTTAATAACTAACATGATATGAGAGAATACCATATTTGTTTTATAATTTGAATTTATAATATAAATTCAAACTAGATATGATATCATGGATTAAATTTATGAGATAAATTAATTATATTTTCGTGGACTTTTTAAGTGGAAGACAAAAGCCCTTATCTATATACTATATATAGATAAGGACGTCCTTTATGAAGGGAGAGAGAGTTAGAAAAGTTCTGATAGTAAAAATACTTTTAGAGCCACAAAACAACCCTATAGAGACTCCTTAGTGTCTTTGTGATACAGTGTTGGAGTCAACGATGCCCCATCTTGTGTATTGGGAAAAACTATAGTCCATATTGTGCGTTAGAATATCTTTGGCTAGGTGATTCTACTACTGTAGGTGAGCTCAAGACTATGAGAGTGTACCTTAGTCTAAGATGAGCCTATGGTTTTGTGTCGGGGTGATTTGGAGGTTTGATTGGTGGAGGTCATGCTAGTATGTTATGTGATATGATGAAATATCTTGAGATAACATGGAATCGTTTATGATTGAGGAAAAGTTGAGAAAGGAAATGAGATATGTGATATAAATGCTGTTTTATGAGGTTTTAATAATATATTATGTTTACTTCCATATTGTTACATGTGATAGTCAATAGGAGTGAGTTATTCTGTTACTGAGATTTTTATCTCACCCCCGTGGTTACATATTTATAATATTAGGAAGTGATTAGGGCAAGGGAAGAGAGTCTGGACTGGCTTGAGTTGTGAAGCTGTGTACTCTAAGTTTGTGTAATCAATTGAATTGAGATTGTATATATAACTATATGTGAGTTGGCATAGGATTGCATGCATGTGTTGAATTGAGATTTTATGAAATTAAGCCCGATTATGTGTATATGTTTTGTTTGAAATAGAGGGGCTATGACTTGAGAATATTGTGTTGAAATGATTTTGTGTTAGTAAATCTTAAGCCAAAGAACAAATTTTTATGAAATGAGTAATTTAAGGGCTAAGATTGTATTGTAAATATGATTATATATGTATGGGTTGAGAAATAGCCAAGTGAGCTAAGTTAGGTCAAGAAATGGCAAAGTATGTGAAGTTAATGGAAATTGACCGTAGAGGGGTCAAATTTCAATATCTGAGTATGATTGTGATTAATTGAGGTCAATCAGGTGTATTAGACCCTTTTGAACTTAGTTCTAGGCCTTATATGGTCTAATGAGAGAAAGAGATCGATTTGAACGCTTGGGTGTGCAAAATTTTTAGAAAAAGTGACTTTTTGCACTAAGATGTCCAACTTTTGATTGGACTATTAGATCATATCCAAACGATATCATTAGTTAGTATACGAACTAAGTTTCGTGTAGGCGCTTGAATCGCTCCAATCGGATGTCGTATGTGAAAATGATGCACACCAAAAGTTCATCATTTTTGCTGTCAAAATGACAGTAGAAATTTAAAAAGGTGCATCGTGGTGCATGGTGACACATGCCGTGGTGCACAGCATAGAAAGGGTGAGAGTGTGGCTCTATGCCACATGCCATAGTGCATAGACTGCATGTCGTGGCACATGAAGCAAACTTTAGTTTTATTTTGCAATGTAATGCATGTCATTGGGATAGGAATGCTGGTGGGTTATGTCCATTACATATTAGAGGAGTGTATGATCTACTTTTGCGGTGTATTTCTCTTATTGTATTGTGAATTGATTGATTTTACAAAATAAGTTTTCGACCGAAGCTTTTGAAATGAAATTTGATTATTTTAATTGATGTGAGGCAATGGTAACATTGTAATTTTCTCTTATATTGAGTGGTTATAAGAGAAGATTACACCTAAGACATTTAATTGGCCATACTATATCACAATTATACACATATATTGAAATTTAACCCCTCAATGGCTAGTTTTCACATTTCATAAACTTTCATAGTTCGCCAACACCTGGCACAACTGGCCCACTTGGCCTTTTTCTCAACATAATCATATACATTCACATCCTTAACATATTCACAATACAATCTTAGCCCTAAATGACTCATTTCATCATAATCTCACACTTAGGCTTAAGATTCACTAACATTAACCACAATCTCAATACAAACATACTCAAATCATAGCCCCTGATTCATTTCATCATAAAAATACACAAATGGCCTAAGATTTTACAAAATCACTACTTTAGACATGCATGTAACCCTATGGCAACTCATTTTCAGATATATACACAAGTTTCTTTGTTCATTACACAAACTCAGAGTTTACACGGCTTGAACAACTCAATTTAGTCAATACTCTCTACCCTTAGCCTGATCATTGCCTGATCCTGTAAAAATGTAACCATACGGGTGAGATAAAAATCTTAGTAATAGAATAACTCACTCTAATTGACTATAACATGCAACTATATGAAAGTGAAGCATAATATACCATTTAAACCTCATTAACATAGCATATATCATAAATTCCACTTAAATCACATCAATATTTCACATTTCACTTCTTTACACCATTTTTCACCACTTTACTAACACAAACATTGCATAGCATTCCATAGCATGATCATTATCGATCAAACCTCCAAATCACCCTGACATGAAACCATAGGCTTGCCTTAGATTAATGTACACTCTGATTGGCCCTAAGCTCACCTTTTGTGGAAGAACTACCTAGCTAAGGTATTCTATCTCACTTTTGGACTATGGTTTTCCCCAATACATATAATGGGATGTTGTTGACTCTAACATTATATCACATAGACACTAAGGAATCCTATATCTCCAACATTGCACCTCAACAGGCACTAAGGAGATCTTCTCCAACACCGCACCTTAAAAGCCACTAAAGAGGTATAATTCTCTAACATTGCACCCCGTTGGGCACTAATGAGAATATGCCATATAGTCTTATCACTACCTCTCTACTTTGGTGAACTCTCACCTCTATGATTATGCTTCTCGAACCATTCAAGGTTCCTCATCATGCTTTTCTCATACATGTACATATACACATTTTATACCAAACTATGCAGATTTCATCATTCGTTTAACCAAAAGTTCTTTTTATGCAATAAAAATTCAATGCCATAAAATATGTTCAGTTTAAAATAATTTCATGCACTGTATAGCATACTCACACACAGTTACAAGAAACAGTCAAATAAAGGAAGTTATTTAATTACCTTAACGCTTCTGTTACTGGAAAGGTTACTCGTGGATTTCAACTACCACTATCACAAGCTTCCTTTCTTAATTCACACGTCCAATATGCCAATCTAAACATATTTGGCACATTTTAGTCATTTAGTCCATTTTGACCAAAAACTCATATTCACTACTTATGGCTATATTCATTTGTAAACTCTTTTCCATTTATCCATTCTAAATCCATTACTACTCGATTACCACTTTACATTACCTTAACTGGTCTTATTTCACTTAGATCAGATTCTTACCCCTTTCTTTCTCTAACCCAAGGCCAAATTAAGCCTATGGGTTTAAAGTTCTAACATTTAGCTTTAAGCCCATCACAAAGCTCTAATTTAACTTTCAAGAACCTTTTTAGTATTATTAGGCAAGAATCAAACCTTTCAAATTCCATCAATTCAATTTCTTTATAACTCATTTTTAGAAAAATTTGTGTAGAATGGAAGGTAAGAGTTATACATAGCTTACCTACTAAGTTATCAATTAGAAGCACCTTCTAATGACCTGAAATGGCTTGCCATAGCTCTTTAGCCCTTTTTCTCTCCCTCTCTCATGTGTTTTTATATTTTTTCCTATGAAAATCACCCATATTTCATGACTTAAGGGGTCATTTTCTAGTTTATACACCACAGCGCATGTAAAACAGGTCGCAACGCATAGTACAGTGAGATTTATTCTCACCACATACACTTGCTTCAACCCAAAATGCACTCCTTCCACCCGTACCTACTCACACAACATCCCAACAAGTCAAATTATCAAGTAATCATCCAAATTTATAATGCTACACTAATTACCACTTTACCCTTAGTTAATAACTAATTACAAGATTAAAAAATTCAAGATGTTACAGTTCTCCTCTTCTTTTAAGAATTTGGCCCCAAAATTCATAAAACACTTAAACACATACCTAAGAAAATAGGTAAGGATACTGTTGCCTCATTCTATCCTCTGTCTCCTAAGTAGCATTGCTGGGAGCTATGCCTCGCCAGAAAACTTTAACCAATTGTATGGTCTTATTTCTCAATTGCTTCTCTTCACTTCTAGTATTTGCTCTGGCTAAGCCTTAAAGGTCAAATTCTCTTAGAGTTCAATCTCCTCTAGTTCTATCACATGTGAAGGATCAAGTTAATACTTCTTAAGTTGCGATGCGTAGAACACATCATGCACACCAAACAACTGTGGTGACAGAGCAATTCTATAAGCAACTAGCCTAATTCTTTTTAGAATCGATCTCTTGATTCTCATCATTGGCATAACCCTTTGAAACATATGGTCTCCCACTAGGAGTTCTAACGGCCTTCTGCTTAACTCTTCTACCTTCTCTGAGCTGTCAACAACTTTTGCCTTATAAGTTCAATCTTTTGAGTCATCTGATCCATAAAATTAGGTCCCAACATACTCCTCTCACTCAATTCTGTCTAACAAAGAGGCAATATGCACTTCCTTCCATACAACACGTTATAGGGTGCCATTTGAATATTGGAGTGATTACTGTTATTGTAAGCAAACTCAACCAAAGGGAGATGGCAATCCCAGCTACCTTTCAACTCCAATACACAGCTCTCAACATATCCTCCAAGGTCTGTATGGTCCATTTCATCTACCCATTCATCTGTGGGTGATATGCCATACTAAATCTCAACTCAGTACTTATAGCTCACTATAAAGCTCCTCAGAACTTAAACATACACCTCAGATCTCCATTAGACATTATACTCTTTGGCACATCATGTAGCCTCACCACTTCTCAGATATAAATCTTTGTCAACTTTTCTAGAGAATCACTAATCCAAATAGTCAAAAAATGAGCCAATTTAGTGAGTCTATCAACTGTAACCCATATAGCATCATGTCCTAACTGAGTCCTCAGCCACCTAATTACAAAATCCATTGAAATACTATCCCATTTCCACTTAGGAATATCCAATGGTTGCAACATTCCTATTGACCTTTAGTGCTCTATCTTAAACTTCTGACAAGTCAAACACCGAGCCATAAACTCCATAGCGTCTTTCTTCATACCAGGCCACCACCAATACCACCTCACATCTTGGTACATCTTTATAGTTCTCGAATGGATACTTACTAAAATGAGCTTCACTCAAGATAACCTTTCTTAAATCAACATCGTCGGGTACACAAATCCTGTCTCGATAGACAACAAAACCATCATCATTGAAATTGAAATCAATGGCTTGATTCGCTTCAATTTCTTCTCTAATCCTCAGAAGACTCTCATTTTTTAGTTGTGCAATTTTTAATTCTTTTCATAAATCATTGCTGACCTCTATAGAATAAGCACCAACTAATGCCTTTAATGGTGTATCTTGCTATGACTCAATAAAAGATTCCGTCAATCTATGCTCTTGCACCATTAAACTTGTCGCATGTAAAGCCTTTCGGCTCAATGCATCAGCAACCACATTGGCTTTACCCGAATGATATTTCAACTCAAAGTTGTAATCTTTAAAAAGCTTCATCCATCTTCTTTGCCTCATATTCAGGTCCTTTTGATCTACCAGGTATTTTAAACTCTTATGGTCACTAAACACAGTGACCACTACACCATACAAGTAATAGTGCCAAATCTTTAAAGCAAACATCACTACTACGAGCTCTAAGTCATGCGTAGGATAGTTTTCTTTATGCGGTCTTAGTTATTGAGAAGTATAAGCTACTACCCAACCATCTTGTATCAAAACACAATCAAGACCTCTCAACAATGCATCCATATACACCTCGTAAGGTAACCTCAGATTAGGGATAATTAACACTGGTGCTGTAGTTAATTTTCTCTTTTAGCTTTCGAAATGCCATTTTACACCAGTCATCCCATATGTAAGGCTAATATTTCTATGTTAACTTAGTCAAAGAAGAAGTTATCTGGGAAAATCTATGGATAAATCGTCGATAATGCCCAGCTAATCCAAGAAAACTACATATCTTTATGATTGAATAACATTTCCTTTGACATTGCATTAACCTTATGCGGATATATAGAAATCCCATCTATTGACACCATGTATCCCAAAAATTAGACTTCTCTAAATTAAAACTCACACTTACTGAGCTTTGCATACAATAATTTATCCCTTAAAATCTAAAGCATCGTCCTTAAATGCTTTGCATGTTACTCCTCATCATCAAAATAGATCAGAATGTCATCTATAAAGACCACTATAAATTGATCCAAATATGGCTTGAAGATTTAGTTCATATAGTCCATGAACACTGCAAGTGTATTGGTCAAATCAAAAGGTATAACCAAAAACTCATAATGGCCATACCGAGTTCTAAAAGCTACCTTAGGTACATCAGCTGTGCTGACTCTCAACTAACGATACCCTAACCTCAAATTAATCTTAGAAAAGACTACGGCACCTACCAATTGATCTAAAAGATCATCTATTCTTGGTAAAGGATACTTGTCCTTCATAGTTACTTTATTCAACTGTTTGTAATCAATACAAAGATGCAGATTGCCATCCTTCTTCCTCACAAACAACACTGGTGACCCTCAAGGTGATATGCTTGGTCTAATAAATGCCTTGTCTAGCAAGTCTTTAATTTACTTCTTTAACTCAACCAATCCTCATAGTGACATTCTATACGGGGCCTTTGATATTAGTTTGGTTTCAGGAACTAAGTCAATTAAGAAATTAACTTCCCTTCCAGGAGGTAATTCATTCACTTCATGATGGACCCTATGGCACGAACATGACATTAATGGCAACAAAGCTTGAGGATGGTAATCATGAGCATGGTAGCATGAAAGGAGCCCAAGGTAAGAAGCAAAGAGCCCAACACTTCCAATCCAACATGCCCTAAAAACCCTTTACAATATATTGGAGATTCAATGATAAGAGCCCTAACTAAAGCCATGAAGCAAGCCTTGTCCAGTCTTGTGCAAGAAGTTTAAGAGCTTGGAGAGCATTGGAGCACTCCTCTCAAGCCTAAAGGAGAGCATCTAGGCATGTATAATGTGCGTAAGATCTAAATCCATAAAGAGTCAATCCCAAAAGGTGAAAACCCTAACTCAATGTAAGGAAGACTACAGGTAGAGCATCTTACAAGCAAGGAGGCATGAAATCCTAGTGAAAAAGTCAAGGGCGACATGATTTTAAATCTTTTATGATCCCTTAATTATCTCTTTAATTGTTTCCTATTTTAGTGGTCATTTGACTTGACTTCCTTTTTTAAAGAGCAAGACTAGTCGCAGTTTCCTATTTTGAGTCTAGTCAAAGATTATAATTAATTATATTATTTTTAATTTTTAAGTTCTGTAATCCCATAATTTTAGGATCACATCTCCTAAATTATGTGACTAAATATTTTTTTTCATTTATTTTATATTATTTTCTTTCTTCTTTTAGTATTAAAAATTAGGGTTTTAATTTTAAAAAATAGTCTTCTCTATGAGCCTATATATATTAGGCATGCTCCCACTTGTAAACATAACAGAAGTTGAATGAAATTATTTATTTTAGAATTTATAACTCTTGTAAGCCTTAGTGTTTTTTGGTGGCATCTCGTGTGAGAAACAAACATGATAAAGAGTGTGATTAACTCTTATAGTGTTTTTAAAGGTTGAAGTTCCTAGAGGCAGGTGCTCTAAAGGATCTTATCCTTGATCATTATCCCATTATTTATTTCTTTTCTTTCTTTATTTTCATCATAAATTTCATCTTTTTCTTTTTGTTCTTATGTTTTTGTTGTGTTTCAAGGTTCTATCCCTAAACTAGCACTATTTTGCTTTCGCGTCCTCTATTAGATTGACACCGGAGCTTTGGTTGCTAGTTTGCAAGTTGTGGTTTGAATTCTTGTCCTTTCTTCTTCTTCATTTTTGTTACTTTCATCTTCTTCTTCATCTTGAGTTATTTCTTTTTATGATCATCTCTTATCTAACCCATCTACTTCTATCTTTTAGTTTTTCTCTTCTTCACCTTTGTGACCTTTTCATCTTACGTGAGTTGTCATTTTATTAGCCTAGTCAAAAAAAAAGAGAAAAAAATACCTAGAAATTTGTGTAAGAAAAAGTGTTTGTGTGTTGAGAAAAAAAAGGAAAAAAATCCAAAAATTCAAAAAAATTTTCAAAAAAATATATATATATATTGCTGTGAGTTGTGAATGTAGGAAAAAGCTATTCTTGAACTCCAAGTCACTAAAAGGTTATGTAAAGAGAAAAGTTAACTTGGATAGTAAGAAAGTCTTCTACTTTGGTCACTTTTTTTTTTTAAATTTTTGGTAGCACTTTTGATATTCTATACTCTCCTATTTTACTATTTATGCTACTCTCCTATTCTATTTGGCTTTCTATTTTTATTTTTGAGTATTTGACTCTTTGACTTTTATTTCTTTCTTTCCTATTTTTGTTTGTCACGTGTGGTTTTTCCTTTTGCAAGCTTAATTTTATTTGAAAATCTTGCTTTCTTATTTATTTAAAATTTTAAAAGTTTGTAAAAAAAATTCTCTTTTCATCTTGTACTTGTTTTCTAGTTTCCTTAATTTAGAAGTTATTCACTTGGTTGTTCCTTAGTTTCTTGATTTGTTTTTGGTTTTACCATTGAATTTTATCCACAAGCTTAGCGAATGGTAAAAGGCAAGTGTGTTTTTCACCATTAAAAAAAAGCCATTATTTTTAGTGAAACACGAGTGACTTTATTTGTCTTGAGAGTAAACACACGAGTTTGTGTGTGTGAGGATCCATTTTTATCTATGAACATGAGTAATAAGGATGAATCCTCTAGTGTTGATATGAACTCTATTTTAGAACTTATTAAAATACAATTGCAGTAGTTTCGCTTGGAACTTGATCATAGGTTACATGAGGAAGATAAAGATGAGCTGGAGACTTTCTCTTCTAAAGGGAAGTGTGAGACTCCCAACAATGATAAGAGGTATAAAGAGCCCCCTTTTCCTAATGGAAAAAAAATCCTCAAAGTGTGATGTTGACTTACTAGACTAGAAAGTAACGTATCCTTCATTCAAGGGTAGCAACAATCCAGAAAAATACTTTGATTGGAAAATGAAGATGGACCAAATCTTCATGACTCTTGATATGTTTGAGTCAAGGAAGGTAAAAATTACTTCTTTGAATTTGACTGACTATGTTGTTTATTGGTGCAAGATTTACAGTATAAAAGAAGCCAACTTAGGAAAAAGCCTATTAAAACACGGGCAAAGCTTAAAAGATACCTAAGAAAGGCTTATGTCCCTAACTATTACTACATGAAACTAAATAGAAAATTGAAAATGTTTTCTCAAGGATCTATGACTGTGGAGGAGTATGTGCATGAGTTGAATATCTTGAAGTTTTATGTAAACATTTAAGAGAATAAACGTGAAGCAATGTCAAGAATTATGGATGGCTTAAGGTCGGAGTTGAGAGATAAGCTTGAGTTGAAAACTTTTGTGGACAAGGAAGAGCTCATACACAAAGCTATAAAGTTGAAGTAGAGAAATAAGAACAAATGTTCCAAGTCCTTTTGGAAAGACTCCAAGGCAACTTTGAAATGGAAGGATTCTAAGGCCAAAGATACATCTAAGCCCAAAGAAGAAATGAAGAATGAGTATGAGGGTAAAACTTCTAACCTTAAACCTTCTTCTTATTCATCAAATACTTCTCCTATTAAGTGTTTCAAATGCCATGGCATAGGCCATATGACAAGAGATTGTAGCAATAAAAGAGCTATGATCTTGAGAGATGATGGTGGCTATGATAGTGTGCATAAAAGTGATAAATATGATGCTGATAATGTTAATGATGATTCTACCTTCCATGAATCAAATGATGAGTTTGAATGGAATGGTGTTGTTAACTCTATCTTGGTGGCAAGAAGAGCTCTCAATATTTAATTAAAGGAGCATGATGACCATGAGCAACATGGGCATATTTTTCACACTAGATGCTTCATAAAAGAGAAAGTGTGTAGCATGGTAATTGACTCAAGCACACTTTTGATAGTAGAAAAATCCAGCCAAGGATAATCCATCCTATCTACAGACTATGATTTCCCTCTTTTCACATACTTGTGATAGAGGCATCATTGACTTCTAACTACACCCTAACGAGCACTAAGGAGTTGCCAGACTGCTCGGATGTCCTATGGTAATTGTAACACTTACCCTGAGTGTTACTAAAAACACACCACAACTAATAAACTAAGTATAGTTAAGGAGTTGATCTTAAAACTAACTTAGAAAACAAACCCTTTAAATCACTAAACAATTTACACAACAGCAAAACACACATATAAAACCTCTTAGAAAACTATAAAGAATTAATATGTAGTGCACAGAAGTAAATAAGGCAAACAGGGGTAGTTATTAATTGATGTCATGAGAGCATTAATTTTGCTGTCATGATAACCCACCCGGGCAAAATTCCTAGAGGTGTTGATTCACCGTCTGGCCTTCGATTGAAGTGATTTTAAAGCTTATATGTCACTTTTAATGAGTAATAATAGTGTTCCAAATTTTACAAAGGTCCAATAGATGGATTAAAATTTGGATATGTTAAAAGTTTGGCCTTTTTGCTATCATGACAGCACATTCAGACTAACTTTTGGAGTGCATCATTTCATCATCCGACCCCTGATCAGAGTGATTCTAAAACCTACATGTCACATTCAAAGAGTACTATAAGTCTACCAAATTTCAAAAAGATCCAACGGTCAGATCAAAATTCATGCGCATCCCAACTTCAGCAATTGTTGTTGTCATGATAGCACTATATTGCTGTCATGGCATCTCTGGACAAACTTCCGGAGCATGCTATTTCCTTGTTCAATGTCTGATTGAGGTGATTCCAAAGCCCACACGAAGATTATTAAAATTTTTACTCATGACCCAAATTTTAGGAAAATCCAATGGTCGGATTGAAATTTGGACCCCCGGATGCAAAAGTGCAGTTTTTTGGTAAAAACCATTTTCAAATTTGTCCAAATCTCATCCTAAGGGTCACAAACTTGTGGGAACACTTTGGACACGTCAAATAGGACTAAGAGTACTTAATAAAACATTCAAATGATGAAAAACCTCCATACATCAAAATTTGACTACTCGGGTGCCATTTCCTAAAATGGACCATAAACTCCCAAAATGCACAAAGCATACAAGAGTGGTCAAAAATCAATCCAAATACCATGTATTTATATAAATGCACATGCTAAATCTTTTCAGTTGGCTCAAAGCTCTCTGTGGGGCTCACGCACCCACTCTCTCTATCCAAGGTGCATGTTTGCCTTTAGCATACAATTTGCAGTGCAACCACTTTGCAATTGCGGGTAGAATCACATATATTCATATATATACACCAAAATAAACATTTTCTTGTTGTGAAAACTTGGTCTATCAAATTAATCCATAAAAACCACAAACCATAACCAAGTTTCCTAAACACAAGTTTACAAGTGGCAAAAATTCATACACAAGCACATAATCCACACATATTCACATATCTGTATAGTCACATCCTACTAGCACCCTAATACTAAATACATTATACTGTATTTGCTTAAAAGAAAAGGGTTGTAGATCTTTACAATTCACAAGCAAACCCCTAGCTCGACTCTTTTTTCCGTCCACTACTGGATCCTTTGCTTAGACCTTTAATAGATTCAAAATAACATATAATTAACTAATTAAAATGCTTGAATACATGAGATAGGCCGATATAGCCTTTCTTGACCAACAAAATGCCCCCTGGCACTCTTTAGCTTGTAGGTAAACCTTGTACCCACTGTACCTCCACAGGCACAACATATAAACCAAGGCATGATCTGATCTACCGAACTGCCTGTGCCTTTTTGACGTGAATCCTAAGCAGTCAAAGCTAACTCCCTCCCACTTTAGTATACTGAGCCCACAATACGAAAGGCAATACTGAGTACTGACAGTGAGCCATAGAATATGACAAGACTGCATCTCCCTATTGGTAAACTCCCATCGAGATCATGCCTCCTACCCTTTTTCTACCTTTCCTGAGTATTGACCACGTCAACACTTAAGGTAGTATAACACTTATAATTCATCCTTTAAGCAGTTCCTTAGCCTATTTAAGATACCAAACCTAGTTGCACTTCCCTAAATGTAACTCCTCATTTTTTTATGATCACAATGCATGCTAATAATCTTATTTGCATAAGTAACATCATTATTAAATAGATAGTAAACATAGATGCATTATTATTAAGCAATACCCCATAAACCCTTCTAAAACACATTTTATTTGCATTCAATTGTTTAAAATATGTAATGCATGCTAGATAATATTATCTACTCAAAAATAGTTAAACAAAGTAATAAGAAATATAAATTCTCCTGTTACCTCAACCCTTTTGTACCAAAAGGGTTTTTCCTTATTCCAAAATAAGACTTGGCCTGTCCTTTAACTTTCGAACAAATTCCACCAACAATCCCTACAACATATAAGTGATCCACATCATTTATTATGACAAATAGCATAAAGGAAGATTATAACTCATACCATACAACTTGGGTCAATAAGCTATAATCCATCTCAATGGTCCATATATTAAACCAACCATTCATATAGTATCACTTAACTACTAAAACCATGTATTATCCACCACTAGGCCAATTTTTAATTCATCTAATTTTTAATCAATTAAAAACCTTCACTTAGTGTCACCAACTTTTACCATTAGCCCTTCTAATGAAAACCAAAGCTTAATTTACATCTTTTTAGATTCAAATAGCATAATTCTAACTAAATCAATAGGCTTTAACCATTAAAGAGCAAAACCCAATATTTTATGGTTTAATTTGTGCCCAAAACACCTCTTTTCATCCAATTATCCACTCAAAACATTAGAGCACCATATAAAAACTCAAAACAACCTCCTAAGGACCTAAAGAAACCAAAGCTTACAAGAATAAAGCTTTTGGGATCAAAATTCAGAAATTTCCTCTTCAAAAAATTGAAGAAAATCAAAAGGAAGGAAGAGGATTGAAGTAGGGAATTTACTTACCTCGTAGCTGAGCTCACAACTGCCGTAAAGCCTTCCAGATCCGAGCTCAAGTCCCTCTCTTCCTCCTCTCTTCTTCCTCTCACTCTCTCATCTATGCATTTCTTTTCCATCTTTCCTTTTTCATTTCTGCGTGTGTTTCTCTTTAAAAAGCTGATCTAACACTTTAGGAAAAATTACAAAAAAGGGCCTAATATTTCTTATTATAACACAAAGCCCGGGTCAACTTTGGTAATTTTTTCCATAGTTAAAAATCAAATAAAACCAAACTTTTGCTTAGTAAAATTCAAACTCTAGACCTCTATCAAATTATTCTTAATTTTAATTTAATTATCTATATTTTATTTTAAAATAAATTCGAATCTTAAAATTTTAGGATGTTACAGTAACAGTTCCAATATAATGTTGTATCGGATTACTTATGGTACTGCCTCGTGATATGCTGCACTGGATGTCCTATGGTGTCTGCCCGACCATATGGATTTATTCACTCACATCTCCACACATACCCTGAGTAAACTTCCACCCCCTATAATCATGCTTTTCACACGTAGTTCATTGCTTTTCCATAATTTACATGATATATATATATATCAAACATAACTAGAAATCATCAACTTTTATGCTAAAATCATTTACAATGCTAAATCATGTATGAAAACCCATAAAGCCACAAAATTCACAATTTTTACATTTACTTCTACACAATTATAATAGCTAATCAACATAATAAATTATATGGTTACCTTAACCCTTCTGTTCAATAGAAAGGGTTGCCTATGTTTCACAACCTTATTCAAGTTTCTTTTGCTATTCAACTTATCACATGCAGGAATCTACACCAAATTGGCAAATTAAAGTCAATCTTACCATTAACAAAAGTGCCAACTATAGCAAATTAATATTTAATCATTACCACTTCCTCTATTCATATTCGTTCACGTGCATTATGACTAGTTTCCATTCAATACAAGCTCTAATGTTTGCCTAGTTAAATTTCTCTCACTACTCTCTCTCTAAACAAGGTCAAATTATGACTATAGCTTCAAAACTTTATCATTCCAACTCAAACTAGTCACAAATTACTTGTTTAGTCCCAAAGGACTTTTCTATTACTATAGGGTAAAAAATCATCTCCTTAAAACTTCCAAATTCAATTTCTCAATAGTTAAAACTAAGATAAAACAGTATAGAATCAGAGGTTAAGGTAGTATGAGACTTACCCAATAAGTAACAAGTTAGAAACATCGTCCTTTCTCCTAAAATTGCTTGCCTTAGGAGAGCTTGGCACCTTCTACATACCTGACCCCTCTAACTTTACCTTTGCTTCTGTTTTTCATGAGGAGACACATTCTCTTTTATCAAACTCTGCTATATGCATAGTAGCATAGCTATTACCCACCGCAGCATGTGGCACAGTGAGGGTAATCCTCACTATGCTCACAAGCTCCACTTCAGGACTTCATTCTTTCACTAATATTTGCTCATCTAACATCCCAAATGAGTCAATACAACACTTCATTATCTAGAATCCTAACCCCATATTAAATTTCTAACTTATTTCTTAATCGTGTTAATGTAGAAATAAAAAATTTAGGATGTTATAATTCTCTTCTCCTTTTAAGAATTTTGTCTCCAAAATTGAAATAACCATCAATATACAAGTACCTAAGAGAGCAAGTGAGGGTACTACTGCCTGACCTTAGCTTTTGTCTCCCAAGTCGTGTCACCATGAGTCATACCCTTTTAGAACACTTTTACCAGTTGAATATTCTTATTTCTCAGCTGCTTATCCTTCACATCTACTATTCATTCTAGTTCTACTCTATTGGGCATATTCTCTTATAGCTCTAACTCTTCAAGCTCAATCACATGAGAAGGATCTGGTTCGTACTTCATGAGTTGAGACACGTGAAACACGTCATGAATCTTAGACAATTGTGGAGGTAATGCAATCTGATAAGCGACCGACCCAATTCTCTCTAAGACCTCAAACGGACCCATGAATCTAGGAGTCAATTTCTTAGCTCTAATCAACCTCTCGATTCTTGTTACTAGTATAACTTTCAAAAACACATGGTTACCTATCAAAAACTCCAACGATCTTCTTCGACGATCAGCATAACTCTTCCACTTGCTTTGAGCTGTTAATAGCTTTTGCCTTATCAATTCAATCTTTTGAATAGTGTGGTCCATAATATTTGGAGCCACAATATTTCTTTCACTTAATTCAGTCTCACACAATCACGATTTACACTTTTATCCATATAGTGCTTTGTATGGTACCATCTGAATGATGGAATGGTAGCTATTATTGTATGCAAATTTGGCCAACGACAAGTAATTATCCTAGCTACCATGCTACTCTAGTACACAAGATCGAAGCTTGTTTTCTAAATTTTGAATGGTTTACTCAGTCTACCCGTCGGTCTAAGGATGATAAGTAATACGAAATTTAAAAGTAGCACCTATAGCCTTCTGCAATGCTCCCTAGAATCTAGACATGAATCTCAGATCATGATCAGAGACTATATCCTCAGACACTCCATGTAAATGCACAACTTCTTAGATATACATCTCTGCAAACTTCTCTAGAGAATTACTGATCTTGATGGCTAAGAAGTGAGCTGACTTCATCAATTAGTCAACAATCACCTAGATAGCATTATGCTCCAATTGAGTTTTTGGTGATAGAACACATTTGTTACACACTTTTATTTTTTAATTAGGACCTTTTTATTAATAATTTATCACCTCAAAGTGCGTACAATGAATTAGATTTGGAATTTTGTTTAAGTTTTTAGGTTTAGTGTATTAGGGGTATTTTGGTTCAAAAATTAAAATTTTAAGAAAATGTACAAGAAAAATTGACAAAGTGCATTTTATGTCTAGTTGATGAGTGGTCAAATTAGATTTTTAAAAGTCATTTTAGTTTGAGAGTAATTCAATAGAAACTCAATACTTTCTTAAGTTTCCTAGTTTGATCTAGTTTTTGGTTTGCCTTTGTGTAAAAATTTTTATATAATTTTGTGCAGCCTAGAACTTGGTTAATTTAATAAATCTTGCAAGTCTTAAGAATTATATACAAACTAATAAGAGGCAACCTTGCAAGTCTGATAAGGCTTCTACTTCCATTTTAATTTCTTTTCTTATTTTTTAATTAAGCCTTCAGCTGATGGGAAACAAGGATTGGCATGCCATTTAGCCCTTATTGAAATCTAACATCCATCTCATTTCATCTCCTTCATTTTCTCTCACTTGTTTATATTGTTCTTTATTTTCTCTCTTGTGTTCTTCATTTTCCAGCACCATATCTCCTATTTTTAGCCACCAAACCTCCATAAAACTCATACCATTCTTTTCCTCTCTTCAACCTCATCCTAACTCTCCTGTAACACACCAAAATTTTTTTTTAAAATAATTTAACTCAACCATAGTTGGGTTACAGCCACCCAACACATTTTTATATCAATAATTTCAATATAAAATATTTTATAATTAACATTTCAGATAAATTTTTACCTCCCACATGCCATTAGGCTGAATCACATTTGTCCATCCTTATACTCCCAACAAGTAAACTAAATCACATTTGTCCATCCTTATACTCCCAACAAGTAAAATAAGCAATTTAATAAATTTTCAACACAAGCCAGTTATTTGGCCTTATAATCATGCCATTTTAACCAATCCAAAGTAAACCAAATATTAAAATTACAATCATTCAAATTGTACTAAAAATAGAAATAGTTTGAAAGGCATGATTACATTTATATATTCATATAATTGACAATAAACAAAAAGCCCTAATATTGGCAATATAACACATTATAAATCATAAATTAAATACCCAAAAGAGACAGTGGATCTATACCACTAAGCCTCTGGGACTCCTCCACGTGTCACTCGTGGCTCTTCTCCTGAAAATTGTTAACCACATAATGAGACTCAAAAGTCCCAGTAACCAAAGCCAATTTATGATAGTGTATACAAACAGTTAAGTGTGTGCTTACTAAGTGAGAATTAAAAATAATATAATTCCAACAAATATAAGAAATATTATAATACACACAAACAACCATCCTTATATCCCTCCATTAACCTCGAGCCGTAGCCCTCACTCGGTACTAAATTACCTGGCCAAAGGTAGATTAGCCCGAGCCCTTACAAACCACCTATTGAGCTCCAATAGGGGCGTACCACGTGGCACATAAATACAACAATAATAGCAAGTCTCCCAACACCTCCCACAATAATTAAACAAATTCATAATAATATTGCACAATTATACAATATTACAAAATTCATAATTTTCTCAATAATCACCCAATTAACAAGAAGTAACACTAATCATAAATTAAAAGCATGGTTACCTTGTGGCTTTTTCAATAAATTATTCCTTAAAATTTCTCTCTCACCACAATCTTCACCAGTAATACAATCTACAAATAACATATTATTTATAAATATTAGTTTCAATTTTTGAAACTAATAAAATAATTCTAATAATAGAATTAAAAATATAACATAATTCCTAATCTCAATCTTAATACAAATCTATAGTTAATACTATTAAGTATAATTTTTAACTCCTCTTTTAATTATCAATAAACATTAATAATCTAAAAATCAACTTCTAGACTAATTTCTATTATCAAAATTTTCTTTTTATTTCATAAATTCGTACCTAAAATACTCAAAAATTAAAAATTAAGTCTCTAGCTTAGAATCATAATCCTATAACCATAATAATTCATTTCTCATCCCAAATAATCATCTAAACCTCAATAAATCAACATATATTTTCAGATCTAGTTTAGAATTTGATCCATAAGCCATAAATTCAAAGATCATTAACAAATTTATACTCTATAACATTTATTATACTACTGACAACCTCAAAAATCATATTTATTCAACATAAATTCATCCCTCTTTCAGATCTTAAATTTTCTACCACTACAAACTCAGAAACTAAAGAAGAAGGATGACTAAGAAAAATTTTTAGAACACTTACTTAGTCTTGAAAAGCTTAAAATCACACCCTAAATATCCTATTAAAAACTCTTACCTTAAAACCCAGCACCGGTGAATTTTTATTAACCCAAATTAACTATTAAAATTTAAATTGGGATGTTACATCTCCTACCTTCATAAGGATTGAAGCTTATTTCTATCATTCAAGAGCTCTAGAGTTTCACCTTCACAAGCAATTACTAGGGTTCTTGAATATAATGAAGATCGGCTAATTTCTTTAGTGGAATCCTAGAGAGATGAAGATGGAGGATGAGACTTGAGCTTCAAATTGGCTAAGTTCTTTTGTTTCCTATCCCATTCTCTTTTTACTAGATGGTTAGATTCCTTAATCTAGGGTTTAATCATCTTAACTTATAAATTATAATTTGAATTTGATATTGATATAAAGAGAGAGGATTGTTTCATTTAATTTCTTTCTTGGATAGCCATGACTGAATTTGACCACTCTTTGTTTGGCATATAATCTTGTGTTTTTCAATTAGTGAATTACATATTTTAATATTGTATAATCTTATGATGTTAATGCTTGAGTTGTTGAGTAGCTTGACATAATCTTGTGGTTACTTGATTCCTTGTCTTGGCCATGGCATTTGAGGGAGAGGTTTGAGTAAATCACTTGGCTAATTTCTTTATCAATTGGTTAATTAAATTAGGGAATTTAATCTGAGACCTAGGGAAATTAGCTAATTAGGTTAATTGGCTTAGGATAATTTTCTTAAGTCATGATAGCTTTAGTTAAGAGGAAAGGGAGCTTAACCTAGCCTAATCATAAGAAGATAATGAGTAAAAAATCAACTAATCTCTAGAGTTCCACTTTTGTGAAAAGGCAAGTTCATTTCACTTTTTGGATGACTTATTGCATTAGGTAACCTTTTATTCGACTTGAAACCATTCATTGGAAGATGACCTAGGGTTGGCCCTATATTGCATTAAGGTTAACTTTAGTTTAATTTTAAGGGTAAGCGACTACTTTCTGATCACTTAGTAATCTAGAGATGAAATCCAAGGAAATGCTATCCCATTTCCACTTAGGTATCTCTAATAGTTGTAATGTTCTAGCTAGTCTCTGATGCTTGATTTCAATCTTCTGATAGGTTAAACACTTTGCTGCTGTCACCTTTCTTTTCATTCCTAGCCACCACTAGTAGTGTTGCACATATTGGTAGCTCTCAGGTGAATAGTGTATTTACTGTAGTGTGCTTCATTCCAAATCACTTTTCTCAAGTTGGTATCATTGGGCACATAGATTCTGTCTTGGTAGACCATAAATCCATCGTCATTAAAAATAAAATCCCTGGATAAATTCGATTCAACTTCCTCTTGAATCCCAAGAAGATACTCATCTTCCAGCTACCCCATTTTCAGCTCTTTCTAGAAATCATTACTGATTATAGTAGTATAGGCACTAACCAAAGCTTTCAATAGTGCATTTTGTTGAGAATCGATGGAAGACTCCTCACACCATTAAACTAGCTATATGTAACGTCTTCCAGCTCAACACATCAGCTTTCATATTAGCTTTCCTCGCATTGTATTTCAACTCATAGTTATAATCCTTGAGTAATTCCATCCACCTTCTTTGCCTCAAATTCAATTCGTTCTGATCTAAAATATACTTCAAGCTCTTATGGTCGCTAAACATATTGAACACTGAATCATACAGGTAATGATGCTAAATCTTCAATACAAAGATCACTGCTGCAAGTTCTAAATCATGAGCTGGGTAACTTTCTTTATGCGATCTCAACTATTTTGATGCATAAGCTATTACTCATCTGACTTGCATTAGTACACAACCCAAACCTTTCAAAGAAGCATCAACGTACACCTCATAATGTTGTCTCAAATTCAAAATTATCAGTATAGGCACAGTAGTCAACTTTTCTATCAACTTCTGAAATGCAATCTCATATCTATCATCCCAGATAAAAGGCTGATCTTTATAGATCAATCTTGTTAATAGAGAAGCAATTTGAGAGAAACCTTGAAGATATCTAGTTAATCCTAAAAAACTTTAAATTTTCATAACTGAGCTAGGTTGCTCCCATTTCAACATAGCATCAACTTTATGAGGATCAATAGAAATTCCATTTGCTGACACTACATGACCAAGGAATCTAACTTCTCTTAGCCAAAACTCATATTTACTGAGCTCGACATATAGCTTGTTCTCTTTTAGAATTTAAAGCACAATCAAAAGATGCTTGGCATGCTGTTCCTCATTTTTAGACTAAACCAGAATGTTGTCGATGAAAACCACAACAAACTAATCTAGATATGGCCTAAAAATACAGTTCATGTAATCCATGAATACTACAAGTGTATTAGTCAAACCACATGGCATGACAAGGAACTTGTAATGCCTATAACGTGTATGAAAGGCTGTCTTGGGTACATCTTTCTTAGAGACCCTCAACTAGTGATACCTTGTGTAACATCCTAAATTTTTAATCTTGACGCTAGATGTTAATTTAGGGGTAAATTGGTAATTATAAAATTGATTGAATAGTCAAGATTTTGAATAGCAAGCTGACATTTTGGCTTGTTGGGATGTTAAATGATTAGGATTAAGAGAAAGAGTAGGAAACTGACGTGAAGTGGGTAAGCAACAGTGAGAAGTTCTTTACTATGCCACACGTTGCAGCATACGGTGCATGTGCATGGCATAGAATTTTAATTATTAATATGTGGATTAGTACATGAAAAATAGAGGAGAGAAGGGAAAGAAGCATAGAAGAGATAAGAGGGAGCAAGGTTTTGCTGGGGCAAGAGATCTTGGAGCACTAGGAGTTTGTTTCGACTAGTTTCTTGCTAGTTAAGTTTCGCACCACCCTAAGTTCCTACACTATACTAATTTCTCTTGGTTTGAGAAATAGAGAAAATGAGTTAAGGAGTTTTGAGGGTTTGTTTTCTTACCCATAATTACTAAGAAGGTTCTCAGAGGTTAAGCTATGGCTTTGCGACTAGTCTAGCAAGTTTAATTGAGATTTATAGTTGCATGCCCAATTTAACTTAAATTACAAGCTTAGAAAGGGTGATAAGTGTGAGATTAGTGATATAAAAGCTAGTAAAAAGGGGTTAGAGTATTTGAGAGGATGATTAGGATCTAAGGGATTAAGTATAAGTGATTGAGTGATTAACTATGATTCGTTATAGTTATTAATGTTTTTAGGTCAATTGGATAATTAACTTATAGTGATAGATTGTGTAGATTGAGGCAGATTGTGCGTGAATTGGGTAAAAGAAGGTTAACAGTGTGAAGAGTACCATGGGTAACCCTTTCTAGTAACTAAAAGGTTGAGGTAACCAAATAATTCATTTTGTCTATTAGTTAGATTAATTGTTTATAAGTGTGTGTATGATATGATGCGTGGAGTTTGTAAATAATGACAGGATTGCAAACATGCATATTGTTTTTTTAAAGGGTGTTGTTTAGAAAGTAAATTATTGTGAAAGTTGATTCAAAATTATATTATATGTGTGTGTGTGTGTGTGTAGAAATTTAAATATGCATATATTTTCATTCATTTCCACTAAAGGGATGGGAGTTCACCTGTGTTGAAGAAATAAGTGTGAAAAATCCATATGGATTAGTTATCACTAGGGGACCCATGGTGCAACAATTTAGGGGATTGTACCATAAAAAATCTAGGTAGTCTAGCAACTCCTTAGTATTTTAAAAGGTACAGATAGGAGTCAATGACACCCCTAGCATGTGTAAAAGGGGAATTCATAGTCCTAAAGTAGGAAAAATCACCTTGGCCTGATGGTTCACAAAGGTTGGGTGAGGACTAATCTCTTGAGGGATAGTCAGAGTCACCCACAAATTCAGTCGGGGATGCTTAAAGGATGGACAAACTTAGGTGAATCATATGTGTGAGAAATGATTTGGTGAAAAATGAATATATATATATATATATATATAAAATTATACTTGGAGAATTGTAAATAAGGTAGATTACTTGTTTATAGTTATTCTCTTTAATAGATAGCTTTGAATTATCTTGGTTACTGAAATTTTTATCTGAGCCTGTGGCTTATATTTTTTAGGTCTTAAGATTGATAGCAGCAAAGGAAAGGAATTGGGCTAGGAGTAGTGAGACTACTGTAAGCCCTGGGTTTGTGTAATGAATTATAATACTGTGAACTAGTATGTTTATAAGTTGCCCTAATAATACATACATATATGTGATGTTGAGGCTCTTAAGTTTATGTGTCTTAGCCTTAAAGTATGGAACTGTATAATGTTGTATGCAATTTGGCCAAGCGTGTAAAATATAGGGAAAAGTATGGAATATAGCCCTATGTGTGCATAAAGGGTATAATTGTGGCCAGATTTGAATATATGTGTAACTACAGGTAAATTGAGATTATGAGCTAAGATACTTGTGAAAGTGTAGGATTGTATGTTTTGAATGTTTACATGACTTGTTCGCCTAGTGAGTAGGTAATTGTGCACATATGTGCAAAAAGGCCCTTTTGTGTGAAAGGGAAGTTATTTGGCCAACATTGTATGTGTTGTCATTATTGATGATATGTGTGGTCAATTAGGTGTAAAGTGTCTCATTAGACATGGTTAAGGCCCTAGAAGTGGCCAATGATATATGGTTTTAAACTGAGATGCTTAAGTGGGAAATTTTGGCTTAATATGGTTAGAATGCACTTTAGTGTCTAACTTTTAAACATGATATTAGATTCGAATGAAACCAATTTCATTGGTTAGATTATCAAATGAGTGACGTGTGGATGTTTAAACCACCCCAATCAAACATTAGATGTGAAAATAGCGTATGTCTAAAATTTTTATCAGAATTTGCTATTTGATAATAGATTCAGACATGCTCATCATGGCACATGGTGTACATGCTGCGGCACACAGCATAGAGCCAACATTAAATATTACTATTTTTGATATTCTTGTTTATATATAGTAGTTACATATTCTTAATTGCTTCCATTGTGCATAATATATATATTTTCGAGAATTTGTCACTGAAATTGGGATCCCTATTTTCTAAATAAATTCCTGTAATTTAATAACCAGTGATTAATGTGTATGTGTGCACGATTTTAGTAATGTTTGGTGTTAGGGTATTACACCCTAACCTCAAGTCAATTTGAGAAAAGATTGAGGCTCTAGCCAATTGATCTAACAAATCGTCAATCCTAAGTAAAAATACTTATTTTTCACTGTCACCTTGTTCAATTGCTGGTAATCAATGCACAGTCATAAATCGTTATCTTTCTTTCTTACAAACAACACCGGGATCCTTATGGCAATACACTTAGTCTAACAAACCCCTTATCAAAAAATTCTTCAATTTGCTTCTTCAATTTACTTAACTCTGAGGGCGATATCTGATATGAAGCTTTTGAAAATGGTTCAGCACTAGGAACTAAATCTATTGAGAATTCAACTTCTTTTTCTAAAGGTAATCTAGACATCTCTTCTGAGAATACCCCGAGAAATTCACTTACCATTCCAATCTTCTTAATACCACCATCATACACACTGCTAGCTGTCAATATCACTATATACACACACTACCATAAAAAAAGACCCATACTTGATGCTTATTTTTCACAATACTTGATGGTTTTTAGGTAACACTTGACGGTTATTTAAAAAAAACCGTCAAGTATATGAATAAAACTTCCTTTCCCCTGAACAAATACTTGATGCTTGTTTCTATATAAGCATCAAGTATTTGCAAATGCTTGACACTTATTTGGAAACAAGCATCAAGTTTAAATACTTGATGGTTATTTTAAAATAACTGTCAAGTATTTATGGCATTTTTTTAAAAATAAAAGCAACTCCCTGCTTAAAGATATAGATACAGATAAAAAATAGCCAGCCAGTGTAACATCCCAATATAAATTTTAATAGTTAATTTGGGTTAATAGAAAATTTAAAAAAAATAATTTTAAAAAAAATAAAAAAAAATAATAATAAAATAATATTATTAAATTATTATTATAATAATAAAAAAAAGGTGTAAAAACAAGAAAGAAAGGAAGAAGAAGAAGAAAATGAATTTGCTTCGTCCGCCGCCTCAACAGTAACAATAATAAAATAATAATAAAAAAAAGAAGAAGAAGAGAGAGAAAATAATTTAAAAAAATGTGGGACCCACTGAATTTTTATAAAAACTTACCTTCCTTCATTTCCTCATTCATTCCTGCGCGCGAGCTGAGGCGGAGAGAACGCGAGTCACCGGTGTGAAATATCTAAATTTTTAAGGTAAGAGTTTTTAATAGGATATTTAGGGTGTGATTTTAAGCTTTTCAAGACTAAGTAAGTGTTCTAAAAATTTTTCTTAGTCATCCTTCTTATTTAGTTTTTGAGTTTGTAGTGGTAGAAAATTTAAGATCTGGAAGAGGGATGAATTTATGTTGAATAAATATGATTTTTGAGGTTGTCAGTAGTATAATAAATGTTCTAGAGTATAAATTTATTGATGATCTTTGAATCTGTGGCTTATGGATCAAATTTTAAACTAGATCTAAAAATATATGTTAATTTATTGAGGTTTAGATGATTATTTGGGATGAGAAATGAATTATTATGGTTATAGGATTATGATTCTAAGCTAGAGACTTAATTTTTAATTTTTGGATATTTTAGGTACGAATTTATGAAATAAAAAGAAAATTTTGATAATAAAAATTAGTTTAGAAGTTGATTTTTAGATTATTAATGTTTATTGATAATTAAAAGAGGAGTTAAAAATTTTACTTAATAGTATTAACTATAGATTTGTATTAAGATTGAGATTAAGAATTATGTTATATTTTTAATTCTATTATTAGAATTATTTTATTAGTTTCAAAAATTGAAACTAATATTTATAAATAATATGTTATTTGTAGATTGTATTACTGGTGAAGATTGTGGTGAGAGAGAAATTTTAAGGAATAATTTATTGAAAAAGCCACAAGGTAACCATGCTTTTAATTTATGATTAGTGTTACTTCATGTTAATTGGGTGATTATTGAGAAAATTATGAATTTTTTTTTATTGTATATTGTGCAATATTATTATTATGAATTTGTTTGACTATTGTGGGAGGTGTTGGGAGACTTGCTATTGTTGTTGTATTTATGTGCCACGTGGTATGCCCCTATTGGAGCTCAATAGGTGGTTTGTAAGGGCTCGGGCTAATCTACTTTTGGCCGGGTAATTTAGCACCGAGTGAGGGCTACGGCTCGAGGTTAATGGAGGGATATAAGGATGGTTGTTTGTGTGTATTGTAATATTTCATATATTTGTTGGAATTATATTATTTTTAATTCTCACTTAGTAAGCACACAATTAACTGTTTGTATACACTATCATAAATTGGCTTTGGTTACTGGGACTTTTGAGTCTCATTATGTGGTTAACAATTTTCAGGAGAAGAGCCACGAATGACACGTGGAGGAGTCCCAGAGGCTTAGTGGTATAGATCCACTGTCTCTTTTGGGTATTTAATTTATGATTTATAATGTGTTATATTGCCAATATTAGGGCTTTTTGTTTATTGTCAATTATATGAATATATAAATGTAATCATGCCTTTCAAACTATTTCTATTTTTAGTACAATTTGGATGACTGTAATTTTAATATTTGGTTTACTTTGGATTGGTTAAAATGGCATGATTATAAGGCCAAATAACTGGCTTGTGTTGAAAATTTATTAAATTGCTTATTTTACTTGTTGGGAGTATAAGGATGGACAAATGTGATTTAGTTTACTTGTTGGGAGTATAAGGATGGACAAATGTGATTTAGCCTAATGGCATGTGGGAGGTAAAAATTTATCTGAAATGTTATAGTGTGTGAGTTGAAGCCAATTATAAAATATTTTATATTGAAATTATTGATATAAAAATATGTTGGGTGGCTGTAACCCAACTACGGTTGAGTTAAATTATTTAAAAAAAAAATTTTGGTGTGTTACAGCCAGTAACTAGAAATAATACAATGAATGTTTCTAATAATATTTACTATCTAGGTAACATTAAAATTCATATACATTTAGCCTTAAAACCTAAAAAATCTATACCTAGCTTATTTGTAAACTAAAGTTCCAAAACTAAGTGGCCTATCCCATAAAAATTGGCTAAAAAATGTGTATATATTCATACGTAACTAATTGTTGTACTGGCCTAACCACTATTGCTACCCACATATTGAAAACACATTCAGCCACTTCTTCAAGGACTTCTTCTACATGTGAAGCTATATAATGAACATAGTAGACGTCCTTGAAGTACTGTAAGCAAATAGTTACAACAATTTCAAGTTAATAGGTAGCTAATTAAAATTAGTTAAAATTTATAATTAAAGTGTAATTAAATTTAATATATATACCTTGTCAAATAATGTGGTAGGGGCATGGGTGATGATGTCCTTCATGAATTTCATCAAGCAATAACCACAGTCATTGCTCTGATCTAGCTGGAATGGACACTATAAAAAAATACATATCAATGAAATTATAAAACATGACACAATTTCTTGATTAAAAACTTGACCAATTAAATGAATACATTAACAGTGACCTATTTCTTTGAAGATTCAAATGCCCTAATCTTAGGGGACACAATCTTATTGGTCATAGTGTAATCCAACACCACAACTCTAAGAAGGAAATATGGAATGAATGTGAGAAATATATGTCTGGAAACTAAAAATGACAAGAAACAACAAGTGAAAAAAATCCAATTTACTCATTAAAAAGGTACCACCATTTCTTCCCTGTTGCTTAGTTCTCCATTAAGGGGATCGAGATATCATATTTTTGGAGTAATGGGATTAACCACAATAAGCATCTAGTATCCCCTAACAAGAAATAGTACGTGTTACCAAACAAGTAAATATAAAAAAAATATTTACTTGTAAAAAATATTAGCAGCTCATCCTTAGCAGTAAGGAGTAAGAAATAAAATATCCTTGTCTACTCCCCTTTCCCAGAATTGATCTGAAAGTATTCTTGCTTGATTTTCAAGAGCTTCCTTTATAATATTATTGTGGGTAGAGACATCATGAGGATTAACTAGCTTGATCCTCAACTCGAGGCCACTAGAAATCATGAATGAGGTATAAATGTGACTTAGGTAAAAAATATACAAGTTAATACGCTTGTATACACACACATATATATAATTCAAGTAATTAACTGACAAATATTGAAGAATTACCTCAGGTAGAAGGTCATCAAACTAGTGGTCGCCATATCGTGCTTGAGGATATCATTTAAAATTTTATCCTAAACGACTTCAAATGATACTATACCAAATAGCCTATTATCAAAATTAATGATATCCTAATCAGCACTTGACGAATCATCCTCATAGCTGAAGCATAAATCTCAAGAGAGTCACAAAATTTGTTTTCTACAACAGCTATAGGTATTGGATACTGCAAAACTGTGGTTAACTCTTTAGTATAGCCCGATACCTTGCCCTTCAATTTGCATTTTTGCCTCGACTATACAACGAAAAAGTTAGATGCATATATTAAAAGATTCTAAACAATTATTTAAATCATATGTACTTTTTCTTTACTAACAATGGGTTCTTTATCGACTTTGGTGTACCCACCATAACAAGGTGGTTGGGCCATGCAATGAAGCACCCCAACACATCTCCTACTGTCTATATCTCATCAGTAGGATAAGGTAATGGATACTTAGGTCCATTACAACAAGCAAGGAAACCCTAACGCAATTGAGCGGGAAGGGAAGGTTATGGATTGTGTCCCCGACAATGTTGTACACGTGTCCCATTACAACTACTTTGCATGAAGGATCGTTTGCTAAACAATTACAGTCATTCTCGCCCTAAATAAACAAACAATGTTAGTTTTTAAGATAAAAAATTAGTTAAATAAATTTAGAAGATAAAATGTATTACCTCGAATATTTTGTCTGAAGGGACTATACAGCCATCTTTCCCTCTGGAGCTAACATCAGCCAAGCTTCCCAAGGATTTGCCCCTTTAGTAGCATGTCAATTAACTTTGCCTAAGCTTTTACCTACTACTTCACAGCAGCTTTGTAACACTTGCCTTGAGTGTTATCCAAAAATCACATAATTCAAACAAACTAACTGTGGTTAAGGAGTTGATCCTCTAACCAACTTAAGAAATAAATCATTTAAAACCTTAAAAATAATTATAGGTTCTACCTATAGCGCACGGAAGCAAGTTAGACGAAAATGGAATAAAAAGATGCTGTCATGACAGTAATTTATTGCTGTCATGACAGCCCTCCTGGGCCAACTTCCAGGAGGTGGTGTTCCGTCATTCGACCTCCGATTGAAGTGATTTTAAAGCTCACACGTCACATTCAAAGGGTACTATAAGTGTACCAAATTTCAAAAAGATCCAACGGTCGGATTAAAAATTAGACATGTTAAAAGATTGACTATTTTTGCTGTCATGACAGCTAAAAAGCTGTCATGACAGCACTTCCGGACCAACTTCCGGAGTGCACCATTTCATCATCTGACCTCCGATCGGAGTGATTCCAAAGCCCACATGTCACTTTTAAAGACTACTATTAGCATACTAAATTTTGAAAAGATCCAACGGACGGATTGAATTTTGTGCAGGTTACAAAATTAACACTGTAGCTGTCATGACAGCAATTTAATGCTGTCATGACAGCACCTCCAGACCAAATTCCGGAGTGCGTCGTTTCTCCGTCCGATATCCGATCGACGTGATTCCAAATCCCACACGAAGCTTATAAAAGGTTTTACTTGTGACCCAAATTTTAGAGAAATCCAACGGTCGGATTAAGATTTGGACACCCGGATGCAAAAGTGCAGCTTTTTGGTAAAAACCATTTTCAAAATTATCCAAATCCCATCCTAATGGTCACAAACCTGTGGAAACACTTTGGACACGTTAAATAAGATTAAAAACACTTGATAGAACATTCAAATGATGGAAAACCCCCATACATCAAAATTTGACCACCCGGGTGCCATTTCCTAAAATGGACCCTAAACCCCCAAAATGCACAAATCATACAAGAGTGGTCACAAATCAATCCAAATACCATGTATTTATATAAATACATATGCTAAACATTTTCACTTGGCTCAGAGCTCCTTGTGGGGCCCACGCACCCACTCTCTCTATCCAAGCTGTATGTTTTCCCATAGCACACCATTTGCAATGCAACCACTTTGTATTTACTTATAAAATCACATATATATCAAAATAAAGATCTGCTTGTAATAGAAACTTGGTCTACTAAGTAAATCCATCAAAACCACACACCATAACCAAGTTTCCTAGCCACAAGTCTGCAAACAGACAAAAATTCATACACAAGCACACAATCCACACATATTCACACACACACACATAATCATATCCTACTGGCACCCTAATCTTAAATACATTACAATATATTTGCTCAAAAGAAAGGGGTTGCAGTTCTTTACAAATCACAAGCAAACCCCTAGCTTTGCTCTTTTCCCCGTCCACCACTGGATCCTTCGCCTGGACCTAGAATATTGAAAAGAAAGGGGTGAGACAACCACAGTCTCAGTAACAGTGAAATCTATATTGATTATTACAAAGTAAGCCATAATTAAATAAATGAATAATAAATTCAACATAGTATATAATTTAGCCATTTAAAATGCATGAATGCATGACCTAGGCCGGTATGGCCTTTCATGACCAACAGAATGCCCCCTGGCACTCTTTAACTCGCAGGTAAACCTTATACCTACTTGTACCTCCACAGGCACAAAACATAATCTAAGGCATGATCTAATCCACCGAACCGCCTATGCCCCTTCGACGTGAATCCTGAGCAGTCAAAGCTAACTCCCTCCCAGAGCCAGCCCGACTTACTCTCCATGTGAGGGCTACCTTGGCCTAGGCACTCAACCTCACACTTCATATGTCGGATTCCCTCCCCCACTGAGAGGTGTCAAACACTCAATACACTAACCACTTTAGTGCACTGAGCCCACAATACGTAAGACAACACTGAGTACTGACAGTGTGCCATAGAATATCAAAAATCCACACCTTCTCATTGGTGAACTCCCACCGAGATCATGCCTTTTACTCTTGTCTACCTTTCCTGAGTATTGACCATTCAACACTCTAAAATAGTATAATATTTATAAATCTCATTTCCATAAAAACATTGTTATTAAACAATTAGAAAACATATTTGCACTATAATCAAAGTAGTACCCCATAACCCCTTATAAAGCACATTTAATCTTTTAAAACATGTAATGCATGATAACTAGTAATATTTATTCAAAAATAGCTAAAACAAAGTAATAAGAAATATAAATTCCCCTGTTACCTCAACCCTTTGGTACTAAAAGAGTTCCCCTTGTACAAAATAGGGCTCGGCTTGTTCCTTACTTCTCAATAAGTTCCACCAACAATTTTCTACAACATATAAGTGATCCACATCACTTATCATGACAAATAGTATTAATGAAGACTATAACTTATACCACACAACTTAGGTCAATGAGTCATAATCCACCCTAATGGTCCATATATTAAACCAACCATTCACATAGTATCACTTAACCACCAAAACCATTTATTAGCCATCACTAAGCTAATTTTCAATTTATATAATTTTTTTAATCAATTAAAAACCTTTACTTAGTGCCACCAACTTTCACCATTAGCCCTTATAATGAAAACCAAACCTTAATTTAAATCTTATTGGGCTCAAATAGCAAAATTATAACTAAATCAATAGGCTTAAACCATTGAGGAGCAAAAACCCAATTTCTCAAGGTTTATTTTGTGCCCAAAACACCTCTTTTCATCCAATTATTCACTCAAAACATTAGATCACTATATAGAAACTCAAAACATGCTCCCTAGAATCCAAAGAAACAAAAGCTTACAAGAATAAAGCCTTTGGGATCAAAATCCAAAAATTTCCTCTTCCAAAAATTGAAGAAAATCAAGAGAAAGAGAAGAGGATTGAAGTAGGGAGTTTACCTATCGTGTAGCCGAGCTCGCAACGGTCGCAAAGACTCCTAGATCCAAGCCTAACTCCCTCCCTTTCTCTTCTCTTCTTCCTCTCTCTCTCTCTCCCGTTTGTGCGTTTGCTTCCTTTCTCATTTTTTCTGCGTTTCTGCATCAGTTTGCTCCTTAAAATGCTGGTCAAAAACTTTGGGGAAAATTACAAGAAAGGGCCCAACATTTTTTATTATTGCACAAAAGCCCGGGTCAACTTTGGTAATTTTTCCCATAGTTAAAAATCAAATAAAACCAAACTTTTGCTTAGTAAAATTTGAACTCTGGGCCTCTATTAAATTATTCTAAATTTTAATTTAATTATAGATATTTTATTTTATTTTTGTTTATTTTTTTTAAATAAATTTGAGTCTTAAAATTTTTAGGATGTTACAAGCTTGGTCTGCTCTCAGCTCTTGGACCTTGGACAAAGAAGCTGATGTTCGCTTCTTAATCTTGCTAAAGTATTCCTCCTTCATGACACTGAAGCTTACACCCTTGACACTACCAGGGTGGTTAAGGGTCCCTAATGCTCTAGCCAAGATATCCTCATGCTCAGGAAGCTTGCCATATGAGACTTCTTGAGAGAAGGAATCCTATACAAAGTAGAGCTGATTACCATGCATTTTCATAATCATTTATTAATTGATAGATAATAATAACACTTATATTTTTTTCAATAACCTCTTTCACATCAGGGTTGTCAATGACTCCATCTTTGTTTGTTCGTGCCAATACCTAAAGTCTTGGTAGGATATGGTAACATCTGATCCCTCGGCCTCTACTTGTTTTTGCTCCATGCCTACATACCCCAACCTCTCTACTCTCTTAGCCACTCCCTCCTTATTCTGAGCGCTCAATTCTTTTAATCAATAACAAAAATATTTTGTTAGTACACATATATACATTCAATAAAAGGAACCAAAATTTAAATCTTAGAAATACAAATACCTTGAATTCCTTCTTGTGCCGAGAGACAACAAAAGCATCCTAATCTCCTAGTTTACTAAAAGCTGTAATAGGGGAGGAATTCGGGCTACAAATTCAGCATCAGGGCCTTTCAAATATTTCTGTGTGATAAAATGTCTGAAAGACTATAATGCCCTCCTAGCCTTTTGAAGGACAAAATCCTTCTTGCTCTCGTCTATTTTAAATCCTGACTGCAAAATAAAATAAATATGTTAGATGCATTAATTTAAACTACTATAACAGAATATAACTTAGTAAAATGCCACTTATAGCCATAGTCTCCTAAATAATGTCCATCATGGCTTAATCAACTTTACACCATGATTTCTACATGATAGGTATAGTTGTCTTTTCCACCAACCTGATATAACTTATAAACTTTGTAGATTTGATGGCTTGCCCTTTCTTGTTCCATTGCATTGCTATTTTTTCCCTGCAGCTCTTATTTTTATAAGTTCTTCCATGATTGGTAGGCCCCGTTGGATATTATTATATTCCTACTTTAGTTTTTTTTTATGATGATGGAGTATCAGGAGAAGTTGTAGTGGGATCTGATGGAGGGATTTTAGTGGACTTAAAATCTAAAGCCATTTATTTGTAACATAAGAAATTCAAAAATTAATCAACCATAATTAATTCAAACATTAGTCAACTATATTAATTCAAGCATGAAACAAAAATGGCATAATTAATTCAAACATTAATCAACCATATCAATTCAGACATGAAACAAAAATGGCACAATTAATTTGAAGGTCACATATTTAATTCACTCTTTTTTGTTTCGTTGACTCTTGTTTTTTACTTCCCCCTCCTTAAAATATTTTCTTCTTATGATAAAATAATTTACTCCTCTTCGAAATCCAAATACCTTCATTGTGATCATTTCTCATGTATAGAGCGTTATTAGTAGTGTTGTTACTTTGATTTGATGTCCCTCTAAATGTATAGACCATCTCTTATTAGTAGGGTCAGGGATATAGAACACTTGTTTAGCTTGTTGTGTTAAAATGAAAGGCTCATCTTTATACTCTTCCTTGTTCAAATTGACTTATACAAATCCAAATTGATAATCAAATTTCAAGCCATTTTTAATCAATTCACTTGCACCCAAAGACCAGAACCTGAAAGGATATGTAATCTAAATGCCATATATGCTCAATTACATCAAAATATGACATGTTTGCATAGATAGGATTTTTATCCTTAGTACTAGAAATATGCATGGAATGAGCTACAAGAGTTACACCACTATTTTTGCATTATGCTCCTATCATCTTGCTCCCTTGTATAAAATGTATACCTATTGACAAGGTAAGTAGTGTAAGAAATGGCCTATCTGCTTGGACCATTAGCTAACTATCTCAATTTTTGAGAAACTGAATTGAAATCAACATTTAACATTTGAAGAATATGCTCTTTAAACTATCTTGTAAAAGTTTTATTGTGTTCCCTAGCATACTAAATTTCTAATTTATTGAGATTATCCCTCTTAAGTTCAGCCATATGCTTGTCTACATACTCTTCAACATCTTTAGTGTTGTGCAACACATATGAGTGGGCTTACTACCACTGTACACTTGAGATAGTAACAACTTTATTTACCATGATCCCCTCTCCACCTATTCTACCAATATGTTGAGACTTTGGAAGCCCAATATAGCTAACATGGCTCAGGTACTCGGTATAAAAGTCAATAGCCTCTTCACAAATATATCGTTCAACAATACAACCCTTCGGTCGACTTTGGTTTTTCACATAGCCTTTAAAAATCTTCATATAATGCTCTATAAAATACATTCATCTTAAATAAGTAGGCCCACACATTTGAACCTCCCTAACCAAGTGAATGATTAGGTGGATCATAATATCAAAGAGTGCTAGTGAAAAATACATTTCAAGCTCATATGATGTTAATACAATTCGGGCTTGCAATCTTAGCAACTTATGTGGGTTAATCACTTTACTATAAATGGACTTGAAAAACAAACATAATTTAGTGATTGTCCCTTATACTTTAGGGGGTAAAATTACACGAATAGCCATCAAAATGAAATCCTCTATTAAAACATGGCAATCATGAGACTTTAGGCCCTTCAACTACAGATCTTTCATTGATACAAGATTTTTTTATGTTTGAAGAGTAGCCCTCGGAACTTTAATTGCATTAAGGAACTCATAAAATGAAATTTCTCTTTCTTAGATAGTGTATAAGCTACCAGAGGGAAAAAAGTACGGTTCCTCTTATCTTAGGGTGCCAATCGTTCTCTTATTCCTAAAGAAACCATGTCCAACCTTGCCTTTATGCCATATTTTTTTTCCTAACATTTAGAGTAAAGTCTCAATAAGACTCTCACAGACATTTTCCTCAATATGCATGACATCAAGAAAATGCCGAACATCTAAGGTGGTCCAATAAGGGAGTTTAAAGAAAATAGGTATTTTCTTCCATCCGCTTGTCCCAAGGTGCCTTGTAAATAGTTTGACAAATTTAATATCCAAATCCTTGATCTTCTCAAATAGCTCATCACCAATTAATGGCAAAGGTGTCTTACCTTCTTTAGGATTTCTATTAAACGCTTCCATCAATCATCGATAATGATGTTCTTGGTGTAAAAACCTATGGTGCCCAAGGTAAACATTCTTTATCCCATGTTGAAGCCTAATATAATGTGTTCTCTCTTCACAAATAGGGCATCCAAGTTGCCTTTTAATGTTATACCCTGACAGATTACCATAAGCAGGAAAGTCATTGATTGTACTGAAGAGCATAGCTCTTAAAATGAATCTTTCTTCTCTATACCCATCATATACCTCTATACCTAACTCCCACATGATCTTCAAGTCATCAATTAGAAGAGCCAAATATATGTCTATGTCATTCCTAGGTTGCTTGGGTCCCGCAATTAGTATGGATAACATCATATACTTGCACTTCATACAAAGCCATGGAGGAAGGTTGTAAATCACCAAAATGACTGGTCATGTGCTGTGGCTACTACTTTCAAGCCCATGAGGATTCATCCTATCTATAGATAAAGCAAGGCATAAATTCCTACTCTCTTCCCTAAATTCAGGGTACTCATAATCAACCTTTCTCCATTATAGAGAATTAGCAGGGTGACAAAGCATGTCGTCTTTTATCCTTTCATGCGCATACCATGTTAAGCTTTTTCTAACTTTTGCGCCACCATGCATGCATCTAAATCTGAGCACGATTGGAAAATACCATAGTGCCTTTAAGGGACTTGATCTGTTTTGCTTGTAGCATGAGGCATTACACTTTGGACACTCGGTTAATGATGCATATTCATTCCAAAACAAAAAGCAATCATTAGGGCATGCGTGTATCTTTTAACTCATGCCAATTAATCACAATTCTTACTTTGTGTCATATGTTTGATAAGGAAGCTCATTTTCCTTAGGAAGTAATTATACTTTCAAATATCCAAGCAACTCAGTAAAGCTCACATCACTCCATCCATGTTTTGCCTTCATATTGTATAATTTTAACATTGTTGACAACTTTGATGCACTATAACTAGCATACAACAGCGTCTTCGGATCACTTTTCAACTTCTCAAACATTTCTGGACAATCCTCAAGGTCCTCTTCAATTGCCTTGGCCATCTATTTAAGACAATCTTCCTAAAGTACACATATGACAAAATTATCAAGAGATGATGCACAGCTTTTATTATGCTTCTAGCTACAACTAATATCATCCCTTATCTTACCATGCATTATCTAACACTTGTAACTTTGATCCATCCTATTACTCATTAAGTGTTCTTCACAAGTATCTAGACTAACCCAATTCACAAGACCGCACTTTAAACATGGGCAAACAATCCTAATAGGATCCTCTGCATGCTTAACTACAAGCTTAATCAAATTTGCTACACCATCCCAATATTTCTTGGATAGATGATTGGCAGACATCCATTCTTTATCCATAATTCCTTGAAAGATTAAGAGGGAAATATGATTAGTGACTTTGACAACTCTTAGATAGTGGGAGAGTTAGATACAAGGATCAATCAGTCAATAAGTTACCAACCACATATTTGCACATTCCCTCTTTAATCTTATTCAAAACTAATAATTACATTTTAATGCTATCTATTGAAATAATTTTGGTAGCACAACGACTTAAAAAAGAGAGTTTCTCAGGCTTTATCCCCTCTCTTTATTAATCTAAATGATAACAACAGTAACATCCACAACAAAAACATAAAGTTATATCCAAGAATAATTTAAAACAAATTGATAGTATAAATAACGGCTTGAAATGAGTATTACCAGGGCTTTATGCCTTTAGAAAAATCAAGTTATCCATAACGAGACTATATATGATCAAACAACAATAATAACAACATTAATAAGAAGCCTAATTTTAATTAAAATCATATAAACTACATCAAACACTATAAATATATCAATTTAAAATGTCAAAAATATTTTTACATAAGCCAATTTTCAATCAAATGAAAAATTAATAATGTGAAAATTGACAACTCAAGCAATATAAATCTAAACTAATCATTCAATTATAGAACAAACACCCAAAACTCAAAAAGATGTGTGTACCAGCAGAGGGGACAAGGTAATAGGTGGCAAGCTATTTTTATATGCTTGATGAATCTCCTTATACCAGTAGAACAATTGGATAATCCATTAATTCAATAATTAAGCACCTAAAACTCAAAATTTCAAACACCCACTAACAAGAACAACAATGTAGATCAAAATAATTAACACAAAAACTATTTATTACATATGAAAATTAAATTTAACAACCCATACGTTCAAAATAAAGATTAATAATTAGGAAAGCAAGAACCAACCTCAACAAGATGAAGGAGGCTAAATATGCAGAAAAATAGAGAGGCGAGGATCCTAGAGAATGATAGAGGCTGAGAATCAACTTGCACAAGCACCCACAAGAATGATGGAGGCTGAGAATCGACTCACACGAGCACCCACAAGAATGATGGAGGTTGAGAATCCAAAACCCCTTAAGAATCGAGATCAAAAATGTGTTTTTTGACAGTTAGAGTGATAAAGAATGGGTTTCGATGGCTTTGGGTCTATTTTCAAAGACGAACAATTTGCAGAAATAGAAAGCAAAAATAATTCTAGAGGGGAATTTAAATGACAATACTTGATAGTTATTTCAAAATAATCGTCAAGTATTACATACTTGATGCTTGTTTTGTAATAACTATCAACTATATACTAGACATACTTGACGGTTATTTCAAAACAAGCGTCAAATATATGTATAATTTTTTTAAATTATTAATTTAACATTTGTTTATCCAAGACCGACATGTAAATTTCACATTTATTTTATGGTTATTTTTAAAAACTATCAAATATATATACTTGATGGTTATTATCAAATAAAAATAACCATCAAGTATGTGTTTAAATATTTGACATTGCTTTCTAAACAACCATCAAGTATTCTCTACCTTTTTTGTCATTTTCTCAAATAAGTATCAATTGTAAGGCGTCAACAATCCCCTTTTCTATAGTAGTGGCATAACACCCCTGTCTGATCAACTTCTAGGCTTGCACAACTGATAAAAATCTGGTCGGCTTAATAGAATTGGTCCCCACCGTTAATGCTGGCAAGGACACAAGATTCCTGACACAGTCTAGCGTAGCATTATTAGCTACTAGCCAATCCATGCTAACTATCACATCAATCCCTTTCATGAAAATGTAGATCAAGTCGATTACATATACTTGATCCTTGAATACAATTTCTACTTTCAGACAAGCCTTACTAGTAAAACTTGAGGATCCTAAAGGCATCGTCACTCTAATCAACATAGGTAACTCTTCCAATGCTAGTCTCAGTCTATCTACACATTCTTTTGAGATGAAAGAATGTGTAGCTCCAGAGTCAAACAACACTTCTACTCTATTACCATAGATATAGATTATACCTTTGATCAGGTTCAGAGATGCTCTGGCTTCTTCTTGTATCACTGCAAAAACTTGTCCTGAAATATTCAACTACTACTCTATTGCCTCTATTCCACCTTCAAGACAATACTTGGCGATATGGCCTAGCTTTCTACACTTAAAACAAGACCAACACTTGCTTGTATGAAATCTGCTACAAATATTGCACTGAGGTGATCTTCTAGTGCTAAAAGTAGGAGCTGGTGCATTTGAGGCTTGCCTTGAAGGTTGTGGAGGCCTAATTCTAATCCTAGCACTCCTTTACACTAAACCTTTTTAAATAGTCTAGGTCTAAGAACCTCTGGTAAAACTCCTTTTCCTAGAAGCTCCAAAACTACTTGAGCTATACATGGGCTTCTTCAAAACACCGCACATCAGACTTAAGGAAGAAGTAAACCTTTCCATACTATCTCTCTTCTTCTCAGCCTTAGCTTCTCTGCCTCTCCTCACAGTTGTTATCATTTGTGACACATTTCCTTATAGATAGTCACATTGAATAGAGTAATCTGTTACCCAAACTCCGGGCACATTTTCTCTAACAATCGCTCTACCTTTCACTTTTTGTCATTATGGTGCTACAAGTATGTGAAATAGGCTGATAGATCTTTGAACCTCTTGATAATTCTTCTTCACCCAGATCCCCTTGCCTGAATGAATAAGACTCCTCCTCTTTCTCAGTAAGATAGGATGCTCGGAAGTAATAGTCAAAGTACATCTTCTTGAATTCCTCTAAGGAATACTTTATACTATCAAATGGCCTAACTGAGTCCCACCATTTCTTAGCTACTCTGACCAACTGAACCATAGCCAAAATCATCTACTGCTCTAATGTGCAGGTCACTTCCTCAAATATAGTCTTAAGGTGTTCAATCCACTATTAAGCTTCACCTTCTTTCATGCTACCATCAAAGGTTGGTAGATTAAACCTCATAAAGTCTTTAAGCTCGATCAATAGATGAATCAGTAGCAACTCCCATAGCTTGCCTACTACCCAAAGCTTGAGACGGCTTAGGTCTGCTATGAGCCTCCTCTTATATTGGTCTCTCTTGACCTTCCCTTTCATTTGCTTGATCTTTACCCTTAATATCACATCATGATCTCGCATTATTTGCTTGATATCGATAATCATATCTCTCAATTCTTCTAATAAGCCATCTCTTTTATCGGCTTATTGAGGCTCATTCGGTTGAGCCTCTAACACAGGTTCATCCTTTACCGGACGCCATGATACTCAAGTACTTCATGAAGCTTGAGTATCTCTCTTCATTTTCTCCCCTCCTAAGGATGAAAGTAAAAGAAAGGTAAGCAAAAGGGAAAGAATGGTGTAATGAACAATTTATATAAGTTACCAAGGACTAAGATGAATGCAACAAACAAGTATAGTGACCAGATCTCAAAACTCGAGAAACCGATACCAACTACTTGTAATGTCCTTAATGACATTACCATACAATCCTCCACATAAACTATTAATGAAAATAATTAACTTGAAAACTTTAGGATTTGGTGTCTACAAAGAGCTTCCTCCTAGCTCTAGCTAATGGCACCATTTTCACATTCAAAATAATTTTCTATAAAAAGTTGGACACCAAAACTCATTTTGACCACTTTTTCACAAAATCTCCCAATAAGGTGTCCTAACTCAATCATACATGCCAATAGCTTACACAAACCATCCAACCAAACTCAATGGACTCTTGTGGACTCGTGCAACACATCACACACAATCAAAAATGCTTATCTCATAAAACTATCACTCAACCTCAATTTTCACAAAACATAAAGGGGAAGGAATTATTGCACAAACTCAACCATTTCATTTCAAGTTTCACAAAATACATATATTTCTACTTGCACGGGGCAAAAATACACTAATTATACACAAAATCATGCAAGTAGTGCATAAATCATGTCAATCAGTCCTAGTTGGCAATTACATTAATAAATACACATGAAAGCAACTGAAGAGAGGCCATATAGAGGATTTACTCCATAAATCCTAAGCCTCTATATGATTTCCCCGACTTGAATCCGATGAGCTAGGTCTTGAAAATATTGAGAATTGAGGGGCGAGTACAACCACTCAGTAACCAAGTTTAACTTAACCCATACAGTTGCATATTAATTGAAAATAGATGTAATTAGGCAAAAAGCATATATAAACACATTGCACTTGGTCACGGTGACACAAAACTAACAATCATGTGACCGAGCTTAGCACAAAAACACTTTATCAAGTTCTTAGCAAAAATATAACATAGGGTCACAAAAATAACAACCATACGCTTTCAACACATGCTGGACCACAAAACTAACAACCATATGACCGGGCTTATATGCATGATCAGATGCCAATCTTATATCCTCCTATTACCTCTGACACAAAATTGATGGCTATCATATGGCTATGTCCATTACAGACTAACCCAGCCTTCTACTTGTGAGGAGTTACCGAGCTAGGGTTAACTCACTCCCTTATGTAATCTGATTTCCCCTAATACTAACAACCATGGGGTGTCGTACCCCTAATTTAGCCTCCTCATGAACCAGTGGAGACTAGTTAGGTTCGAGTCCCTCATAAAACCAGTGGGACAGTCCCAAATCAACTATGGGACAAGGGCTATCCCCTGATTTAAACGGTCACTGCCAATACCATGTGGATTTCAACCAATCTACTCCCCTCCCTAGTCGAACTCCCACCAATGATCATGCTATGCACATTTCTCACATAATATGTATTTCAACAATCAATTCGTAACACATGAGCTCAAATAACTCCAATACTCCACACATTCAACATATTATATACTACAAATTTTTACTTTTGTAACATGTCACAAGCAAACCTTTTAAATCACAAGTAAGTGGCATAATCATTTCTTTCCTAAAATCATTTCACAAATCAACATTGCCAACATGCATCACGCATTTAAATCATTCACCATGTTTCAATAGACACAATTAATATTCAACCATAAAAGTAAAGTTTTCCCCTGGAAACCTCAAACCTTTGAGAAGTCAAAGGTTTACCCTTCACTACACCAACTTTCCAAAGCTTCATCAAGCTTGAATGGTGCCAAAATGAACCTGTTTACAACCATTCCATAAGAATTTCATCATTATCTAACTCTTGAAGCTTTATCAACATAAAACTCCATACACTCTATTTTAATCAACTCATAATCACTATCCATTCATACCCAATAGGCTCATTAGATTCCATTAATGTACATTATCATTAATGACACCTCAAACCATCATTAATGCACATTATCCTCTCCCAACTACCTCATAAATATCACTTTTTGGATAATAAATGCTCCTATAGATCAACCACTTCAAAAATATCAATGTGGTGTTCCAATACATTCAACAACTCCCATTTAACTTTATTTTAACCAATGAAATTGGACCTATACTCCTATAGACTGACAATCCATCTCCCAACTCAAACCCTACCATAAACCATCACAAATGAGGGAGATAAAGGAAGAAGAAGGCACCATAATCTTACCTTGGGTGTTTGGGGGCTTCAATCTATCAACAAGGGAACCAAAAGTCATGCCCTAGCAGAGCTAAAACTGAGCTCTTTATTTTCTTCCTCTTTTTCTCTTCTGTTTTCACGCAGCTCACGAATTAGTTTATCTAATTTTTAGCCATGCACCGCGGCGCATGATGCCTTTCGCCATGGCACATGGCACAAAGGAGCCTGTTATAATTAAATTGTCTCTTTGTGTCACGGCGGACCAACCACGTACCACGACATGTGGCATAGAAAATAATTCTTTACTTTTTCTTCCTCTTTCCTTGCTCGGATGGCCCGCCATCTATCCAGACTCACTTCTAGGGCTGAAATCATAACAATTATGCCAAGTTAAGCCCCCTTGGTGATACACCTCATTAACTCACTAACTACCCTCATTAGGTTAACAAATCAGGGTTAAAATTTTCCAGATGTTAAAACTCTCTATTCCTTTTAAGAATTTTGTCCTAAATTCAGTAAATCCTATAAATCTTACCTCACTAGAAAAGATGGGGATACTGTTGTCTCATTTTCTCCTCCGTTTCCCAAGTGGCATCACCGGGAATCATTCCTTCCATATTACTTTCACTTAGTGGATAGTTTTGTTTTTGAGCTATTTATCTTTCACATCAGCTATCCTTTATGGCTCAGTCTGGTAGGTCAAATTCTCCTATAACTCTACTTCTTCTAGTTCAATAATGTGAGATAGATTGGGTTGGTACTTCTTGAGTTGTGAGACATGAAACATATCATATACACCTAATAAATGTGGGGGTAATGCAATCCGATACGTAAAAGGCCCAATTCTCTTAAGAATCTCAAACGAACCAATGTATCTAGGAGTCAATTTCTTGGCTCGAATAGACCTCCCAATACCATCTATAGGCGATACCTTCAAAAATACATGGTCTTTGACTATAAACTCTAGCGGTCTTCTTCTCTTATCCGCATAACTCTTCTACTGACTTTGGGTAGTCAATAACTTCTGTCAGATTACCTCTATCTTCTCTGTGGTCTGATCTACCAAATCTAAACTCAAAATACTCCTCTTACTTAACTCAGTTTAGCAAAGAAGTGATCTACACTTTTGACCATACAAAGCTTCATATGGAGCCATTTGAATACTTGCATGAAAGCTATTGTTATAGGCAAACTCTGCTAATGGTAAGTGTCTGTCCCAACTTCCACCAAACTCAATAGTACATGCTCGCAACATATCATCAAGAGTTTAAATCATTTTCTCGGTCTAACCATTAGTCTGTGGGTGATAGGCCATACTAAACTTCAACTTAGTACCCACAGCCTAGTGTAAAGCTCTCCAGAAGTTCGATGTAAACCTCAGATCATGATTTGACACAATCTCTTTTGGTACCTCATGCAACCATACTATTTCTTAGACATAAAACTTAATAAATCTCTCTAAGGTATAATTTGCTCTAATGGCTAGAAAGTGAGCTGAATTGGTCAGTCTGTCCACAATCACCCTTATAGCATTATGACTTGCCTGAGTATGGGGCAATCTTATTATAAAGTCCATAGACACGCTGTCCCATTTTTACATTGGGATTTATAAAGGTTGTAACAATCCTGGTGGTTTTTGATGTTCTATCTTGACTTTCTAACATGTTAAACACCTAGAAATGAACTCAGTCATATCTCACTTTATTCTGTGCTACCACCACTGCTTCTTCATATCTTGGTACATCTTAGTGGCACTAGGGTGAATTGTTAGCTTGGTCCTATAAGTTTCTGATAGGATAGTCTCTCTAATCTCCTTATCATCAGGAACACACATACGGCGTGATACAACACAAAACCATCATCATTGAATCTAAAGGTCATCGTTCGGTTCTCCTCAATGTCCTCCTTGATTTCTAACAAGTACTCATCTTCTAATTGTGCTTTTCTCATCTCTTTCCAAAACTCACTTATAATCACCATGACATTCAAGTTGTATGACACAAAATCAGGAACATTCTTGTGCTCATTAGAGAAATCCTCTAGCATCTTGTGCTCTTGCATCATCAAGAATGCTACATGTAGTGTCTTCTGACTCAAAGCGTCAGCTACTACATTAGCTTTGCTAGGATGGTACTTCAATTCAAAATTATAGTCCTTTAAGAACTCCATCTATCTCCACTGTCTCATGTTCAACTCTCTTTTATCAACTAGATACTTAAGGCTTTTGTGGTCATTGTGTACCTCAAATTGCACACCGTAAAGGTAATGTCTCCATATTTTAAGCGCAAACATCATTGCTGTAAGCTCAAGATCATGAGTAGGATAGTTCTCCTCATATGGTGTTGTTGTCTCGAAGCATATGCCACAACTCTATCATCTTGCATTAGGACACATCTAAGACTTTTAAGTGAAGCATCTGTATGCACCACAAATGACCATTTTGGATCTAGAATAGTTAGTACAGGTGCAGTCATCAATCTCTGCTTCAGCTCTTAGAAAGCCTTTTCACACTTGTCAATCCATATAAAAGGATGATCTTTCTTAGTCAATTTGGTCAAAGCAGATGCAATTTGGGAAAATCCCTGAATGAATCTTTTATAGTATCCAGCTAGAACCAAGAAACTTTAGATTTCGGTCACAAAAGTCGATCTTTCCTATTGTAGTATCATGTCCACCTTATGAGGATCAACTGCAATACCTTTGGCCGACACTACTTGCCCTAAACACTTCACCTCACACAACCAAAATTCATATTTGCTCAACTTCACATATAACTTCTTCTCTTTCAGAATTTGCAACACAATCCGTAGGTACTTACCATATTCTTCCTTATCAACTGAGTATATTAGAATATCATCAATGAAAACCACTACAAACTTGTCTAAGTAGGGCCTAAAGATTCAATTCATGTAATCTATAAAGATTACGGGTGTATTAGTCAATCTAACGGGCATAACAAGAAACTCATAATGCCTGTATCTCATTCTGAATGCAGTCTTTGGCGTATCATCTAGTTCACTCTCAACTGGTGATAGCCGAATCTCAAGTCAATCTCAGAGAATATCGTTGCTCCAACCAATTGATCTAACAAGTCATCGATTCGGGGTAACAAATACTCATTCTTAATTGCCACCTTATTCAGCTGTCAGTAGTTTATACACAATCTCATACTACTATCTTTTTTCTAATAAACAGAACAGGTGAACCCCAAGGTGAAATACTAGGTCTAATCAACCCCTTCTCCAATAACTCCTCTAGCTGCTTTTTAAGCTCATTCAATTCTATTAGAGCCATCCAATATAGAACCTTAGAGATTGACTTGGTACCAGGTACCAAGTCGATTGAGAGTTTAATCTCTCTCACTGGTGGTAATCCTAACACTTCATTTGCAAACACCTTAGGAAACTTATTGACAACTCCAATCTTGTCTATTGCTCCGTCATACACTCCGTGTACTGAACAAAACACCATAAAGGCTTGACATCCCTCTTTCACTGATTTCTCCACTTGTATCGCTGGTAGGAACTTAGGAGTCTCCATAGTAGTAACAGGTATAGGCAGTGTAGTCCCATCATTTGTTGTAGTCACCGTGTACACTAGTAATGAAATTGTCTTTCTATTACAGTCTAAGGTCGCACCATTGGTAGATAACTAGTTTATGCCAATAATTATGTCAATTCCCAACATGGGCAGACAAATCAAGTTAATACTTGTGACTATTTCACCAAATTTCAACTCTACTTTCAAGCAAGCCCGACTTGTTCACACTGAAGCACCAGCCGGTGTAGACACATTCATCAAGAAAGGCATTTCAACAATATGCAAACTCAGTCTTTTTGCACACTCATCGAAAACAAACGAGTGAGTGGTACCAAAATCAAACAAAGCAAAAATTTATTGATTACTTAAGGAAATCATACCTTGGATAAGCTTCAGGGAAGCTTCAGCCTCTTCTCTCGTCATAGCAAACACACGACCAGGAATAGCAGACCTTTGATCAGTGTGAGGAGCATTCTCTAGGCAATACCAAGTGATATGACCAACCTTGTGGCACTTGAAACATATCCAGCACTCCCCAACATGGTGTCTCCCACACTTACTGCACTGTGGGGCTCTAA